>NW_003546720.1:63202-69593 GCF_000090795.2 Amphimedon queenslandica | reverse complement strand
GAATTATCCGCATGAGCTTCCGGTTGAGTTGCTAAAATAGCACACGAGGCCGAAGGCCGAGTGTGCTACTTTAGCGACGAGACTGGAAGCGAGTGCAGATAAATCAGATAGCACACGACGCCACATGTATTAATTGTTTTAGTGTATAGTTCCAGCAAAGATTGCACGTGCTCTGCTATCACTGATATCACACTGCTGCACATTAAATAAATGAGTGTGCTATTTATAATATCACACTGCGGTATTGGTGGGAGTGTTCTGTGGGTTTTATCACAACTGTTAGGCCTTTGATCTTTGCTGCAACTATACATTAATAATATTTATCACCTTTCTTGTATGAGGGACCATGTACTTTGCGGTCATATAACATTTTCTGCCTTCTTTGTACATCTTCTAATGTGTCCCGAGCCTTTAGGTATGCATAATGTAATACCAATTGCATTTGACATGAGTATGTTAGGGGAGAGAGATCACTAGGTGAGGGAGAAGTAACACCAAAAGTAAAATCTATAGGGAGACGTGCTTCCTGGCCATTTATTAAATAAAATGGCCTGAATCCAGTTGAAGCATGAATACTGGTATTGTATGCCAAACAAACAGGTCTGATATAGGATTCCCAGTTGAGAGGGCTGTCCTTTACTGAAATAGCTAGCATATTGAGTAGTGTCCAATTGAATATCTCGACCAGGCCATCACATTGTGGCGAGGTACGTCATTTCCTGATTTGTAGGATACGGCAAATTTCATTAATTAAGAGGCCATCAAACTGTCGTCCTTGACCTGAATGAAGCACTTCAGGTGGTGAAGATCTGAAAAACAACTCCTTCGTGAGCACTTCAGCAACAGTAGCTGCTTCCATATTAGGCAAAGGATAAGCCTCACACCATTTTGTACAATAATCTGCAGCAACCAGTATGTAAGATTTCCCTGTTGTACTCCATGGGAGGGGCCCCACCAGGTCTACTGCAACCAATTGCATTGGGTTACCCCTAGTAATTGAAGTAAGAGGAGCGTTGGGTTTTGGTGCTGGAGATATTCTTGCTAGACAAACAGAGCATGTTGAACACCACATCATAACATCATTGTAGTGACCAGGCCAATAAAATCTGGACTTCAATTTCTCAAGAGTTTTAGACTGACCCAAATGCCCACCAACTGATCCTCCATGAACATGCTCTAATACTTTAGACTGAAGGGACGATGGCACTACCAATTGTTTGCGGGTGGAGTCATTATCAGGACTGTGAAAAATACGGAATAAAATACCATTACTGACCTGCAATTGATCCCATAATTGGAATAACTTCCTAGTTCTGGTGCAATGACTACTGACAACCTCACTACCTGGTCGACTCTGCTGTTCTTTAGCTCTCAAAACATGACCAATAGTGCTGTCTTGCAACTGAAGATTTCATATCTCATCCAGGGAATAAGAAAACAGGGAAAAGGGAGTATCAGCAGTGGTGATTGCAGCTACAGTCTCATTATTAGGGTGGCGGGAGAGAGAGTCTGTATTAGTATGTTTACAACCAGGACGATGCTGAATCTCAAAGTATATACGGCTAGTTTTTCCAACCAGTGTGCTAGTTGACCTTCTGGCTTTTTAAAATGAGTTAACCACGTCAAGGAATGATGATCAGTATGCAGTTTAAACTTAAGGCCCAGCAAATATTGGCAAAAGTGACTAGTAAAATTGACAATAGCCAGTAGTTCCTTCCTAGTGACACTATAATTCCTTTCAGCTTTATGAAGGGCTCTGCAGGCATATGCAACTACATGCTCTTTTCCATCATATAGCTGGGAGAGAACAGCTCCAATGCCACTACTACTACCCACTATCGAAGACGATGTTTGCGACCTCGATGTTGAATTGCGGTAACCTGGGGGTACAGCAACTTCCAAGGGTTGGACTGTTCGTCCATTAAAACCGTACATGATTTGAGTTCAGACCGGCGTGAGCTAGGTCGGTTTCTATCTACAATATGTAAGCACAGAGTGTAACTGCGCCCTCATACATAAGGATCTGATATAAGCGGCCATCCAATGGTGTACAGTGGTTTGCATAATCTTTGCAATATTATCACCCACAACATCCAAATAAGGGTGTTGTTATATCAACCAACTGAATCACGTGAGCCCACTTAATTTAAACTTTCTAAACATCATTACTGCAATGTCCTGTGAGCTACATAGAAGTTCTGCTTATTCCAGTGACCTGAGATGGCCTATGGTGCATCAAATTGAAGGTCTTGAGATACCTTATCGTCAAGTAGCAGAGAATTTGTCAGTTGATCCATCAACAGTTCATAGAACAGTGGCAAAGTTCAGAGAAAGTGGCAATGTGGACAGAAAGAGATACCCTGCCAATCATGGAACTGCTGTTTTGACTGAAATAGATAAGTTTATAATACTAGATGCTTTTATCAATAAGCCTGATACATATCTACATGAAATGAAGTATTTATTGCTTCAAGAAACAGGTACTGATGTTCACATTAGTACAATCATGAGATTTTTGCAGAGCTCCAACTTCACTAGGAAGAAAATTAGCATTGTTCCAAAGCAAAGAAGTGATATTTTGCGTGCTGAGTTTTTGCTTTTAATGAGTATCTTCAGAGGTCACTCAGATTTCTTCATTTTTGTGGATGAATCTGGGGCAGACAGGAGAAGTTGTTTGAGACGTTACGGATACAGTCTAAGAGGCCACCCTGCCACCTGCAGAAAGATCTTAGTAAGGGGAGAACGGATTTCAGCTATAGCAGCTATTTCAACTAGTGGACTATTAGATTGCTACACTACATCAAAAACTGTCAATAGTGTCACATTTTCTGACTTCATTCTTAGTGGGCTACTCCCTCATCTCATGCCATTTAATGGCACTAATCCCCACAGTGTTGTGGTGCTTGACAATGCATCAATACATCATGTTGATGAAGTTGTAGAACTAATGGAATCAACTGGAGCCTTAGTACAATTTCTTCCTCCCTATAGCCCCGACCTTAACCCAATAGAAGAGGCATTTTCCAAAGTCAAATATACATTAAAGGCAAATGAAATAGTGTCAGACATTTTGGATCCTGAGACACTTTTTCTCTACTCTTTCAATTCTATCTCAAAAGAAGACTGCATAAATTGGATTAGGCATGCTGGTTATGTGTGAGTGTAATTATGTTATTTTTGTTGATGTTATTACTAGTGTTATTATTATTATTATTGTTATTATTATCACAATCATCGTTATTATTATTATTATGTGTTATTTGGAATTATTATTCATCAATTAATTCAAATGAATTGAACAACTTACTGAATTGATAAATGTACACAGTGAATTGATTAAGTATTAGCATAGGATACAATTTGCCTAAGTAAGAGACTGAAGAGATGAAAGCACTTTCTTTTTTTCAGCTACAAACACTTCATCAGAAAGTACTCCATCATCCTTGAGACTTTTCAACGACTTTAAATCTTCAAGATATGCACGGCGCAATTGGGCACTTTTCATTGGTGATAATGATTGATGGACAGTTTTCTTGTCGCTATGTCCACCAGCAATGAGTGGAATGTCTGGTGGTTGATCATAACTGTCATAGTGTCCACGTTCAATTAACTTTGCCCATAATCTTAACTTTGGACTAGTCATCTCAGGATTTTTATCCTTCAGATTCTTAAATATTTCATCATTCAATGAGTCACCTTCACACTTCCTCTTTTTTGATGATTGCTGGGCTACATCAACTACAAGAGCATCACACCAAATTGTTATATTAGAGCCAGAAGGAAACAACTTGTACATGGTCTTCAAATCATTCTCCTCAAAAAATCCATTGCTTACTGTTGCCATGAAAATACCCACAACGAAAGTCAAGTTCTTTTGGCACATCATTAGGGAATGATTCTTGAAGTCTCACCTTTAGTGTACTTGGAGATTGGAAAACGTCAGACACATTAAGCCACATCCTCACTACACAATCACTCTTCTTTTTAGGATTAATGATGCGAACATTGTAAGTGTACCGTGGTCGCACAGCTTCTGTCACCTGAGTAGGTTGAAGTGAATTAGGTAGACTCTGACATAAAGTAGTAGGATGACTAGAATTCTGGTAAAAAAATTGGTGAAAATGATGGAGAAAACTCAGGAGAGAATGACCATGATGGCCTGCCAGACTCCATATTGATATCACGTGATTAGGACTAGGGAGGGGCTGCTTTAGATTTAATTAAGTCTACTGCCATATAGGGAAGTAAGTTTAGTGTTGCAAAGATATTGCAAATTACTGTACCTGTCGGCAGCAAGCCCGCCATTGCCTTTGGCAGTGGTCAGGGGAGCTTGCAGGGTAGCTACGATGGGAAGGATAATCCCTGAAGGCAACTAAAGGGAAAAGCCAGGCACAAGGGTGTTCCGGCCATTGTAAGAATGATGGTAGCTCCTCCTACATTTGAGACTAAGACGGCATCGGGCCTAGGTGAAGCTGAAGGCTGCAAAATAGGAGGAGTCACTAATTTTGGAAACTGGGCAGATCTATATGAGGAATTGAATGTGTAGATATCGAGGGTGAAATTCGTTAAAGCGGGTAGGAACCCACCGGTATTGTCTGTAATTTAAAGGAAAAATGTCCGACTTCGGAATGGAGTATGGGGTTTGATTCCTCCCAGGTAATCATGAGTGTAATATATATAGGGGCAATACTTATATTTGTAATAGGAGTGCTCAGGGTGATATTGAATAGAAACAGCTTTATAATAATGTTAATGTCAATGGAATGGGTGTAGTGTTGTTAATGGTATTGATTACATTGGCATTCGATGACATGACGGGGGTGATATGGGCGATTGCCATCATTACAGTAGTAGCTGCGGATTCTGCCATCGAGCTGTTTATGTTGGTTGCTTTCTATGTAACGTGGGGGAGCATTAACGTAAAATCGCTAAATGTCTTAAGAGGGTAGTGTCCGTGTCTAGAATGAATTCCTTGGAAAAGTTTGGATAGGCTAGAACAGGAGTAGAAATTAATAGTTGCTTCAAACGGTTGAAAGCACTGTCACACTCCTTTGTCCAGTGAAAAGGGGTTTTTTTCTCTGTGAGTTGGTGAAGTGGTCTGCTAATGCAGGCAATATCCCAAATGAACCGTCTGTAGTAGCTAGCAATACCAAGAATTGCTGAAGTTGCTGTTGGGAGGAAGGGGTGGGCCATGCTGCTATTTTATTTGTCTTATTAGGATCAGGAGATATACTATGGTTGGAAACAATATAACCCAGGAAAGTGACTTCTTCTTTAAAAAACTGACATTTAGCAGGGTTCACCTTAAGGCCAGCATTAAGCAAACGAGTCAATACTGCTGCTATGTTTCTCAGGTGGGACTGAAAATCATTACCCATAATAATGACATAATCTATATATACCAGACATGACTCCCACAGAAATCCAGCTAACATCAAATCCATTAGTTGTTGGAAAGTAGCAGGTGCATTGCAAAGGCCAAACGGCATAACATTAAAAATGAAATAGGCCCTCACATGTACAGAAAGCTGTCTTATCTCGATCTTGCTCTGCCACCTCCATTTGCCAATAACCACTAAGGAGATCTAGTGTGGTAAACCAGGATGACCCAGACAAAGTATCTAGAGTCTCATCAACGCGAGGAAGGGGATAGGCATCCTTCCTAGTGACTTCATCGATCCTACGGTAGTCCACACAAAATCGTAAGGAACCATCCTTCGTTTGAACAAGTATAATTGGAGAAGACCATGGGCTATGAGATCTTGAGATAATATTTTTATCTAACATCTCCTGTAGGAGCCATTGAGCCTCCTGCTGCTTGTGCTGAGGGACACGCCTAGGAGGTTGTTTGATTGGTGGAGCTGAGCCTGTATCAATTAAGTGTTGGAGGAGTCCAGTACGACCGAGATCGTCTTTATTAATAGGAAATACGTCAGCAAATAAAGTAAGTAAAGCATAAAACTGCTCTCTCTCAGTATCAGACAATGTGGTTACATTAGAAGCAATACCCCATAACACATCCTTCTTATTCTGTGGTATAGCAGTACTCTGAGATACTCCACATAAATAAACCTGTGGCAACTTTGTGATACTGGCTGCACGAGTACCCTTATAAATAGTAACGGGTGTGTCTGTGGGATTAATGAGATGAACTACCACATGGGAGTTTGGTGTGATAACGGCACGAGCAGTGGTAGCATTGATGCGCTTGGACCCCGATAAAGAATCTTCCAATAGCCAGTCACAAATTTGAGATGAGAAATCATTCACTGATGATAGAGTTTCCAATTCAGAGTATGGTGGAATATTGACAGTCTCGCAAAGGGTCGCTTGTAGAGTAAAATCCCTATGTTGGGAGGAAGTAGCGTTGATAAAGACTGGTTTGGTATCT
>NW_003546720.1:61252-62601 GCF_000090795.2 Amphimedon queenslandica | reverse complement strand
TTGACGAGGAGCTGTACACCCTCGAGCAAAATGACCCTCCTGATGACATCGGTAACACACCACTGGGCGGCGAGAAGGCTATGAAGAACGGAAATGCCCTTGTTTAGAAGGTTGGGGATGTTGCGATGGGCGTGGACGAGGCACAGAATACTGAGGTTGAACTGCTATGCTATCAATCTTATCTAACAGCTTTGAAAATACTTCTAGCAGTTTGTCCTCTTGTGAGACAGCATTGATGACTTCATCTTTATTCAAAGAGGCTGCTGCAATATGTGTGAATGCCAAAATACACTCGGTTTGCATGGTTACTGTGACAGCCTCTGCTAATGACTTTGGGTTCTTCTGTTTCACAGACAACAACACTTGGGAGTCAGCAATGGTCCCAAGGAAGCGTGTCAGAGCCAGCTGCTCATGTGCATCACAACTCAAATCTGGATAAGCTTTGGCAGCTAGCCACCGTAACTCCTCACCAAACTCCATCTAGCTCTCTGAGACTTTTTTATGAGTGGAAAAATCAGCTAAATATAGCTCACGTTTACCACTTGGCTCAAAATGAGCTTCCAAGGCTTGTACTACTGCTGAAAACAATGCCTTATCCCCATCAGATAACCTGTGAAATACTGCTTGAGCCCTGCCAGTGAGTCGTACCCTAAGAAAATCAGCTTCTCATCGTCACTCCATGCCATTACCGTGGCACAAGCCTTGTAGTGGAGGATCCACTGTTCCCAGTTGCAGTCTCCAGAATATGTATCCGGCAGTGTAATGGGCTTAGTGGCCACAACACAAAGGGCCTAAAGTGATGAAATGAGACAAGACAAACGGCACACAAAATAAAGGCTAACCACGTTTAGTGGCCAGATACAATACAAATTGATATCTGGCTGGAAGGCTTTGGTAAAATGTGATCCTACCCACTGCGCCAAATGTAATATTCATCACAAATCTTTATTTGTAAAGTAGGAATAATGGATGGATAATGATGAAGGAGAAAGATGGACAAAACAGGGCTACACCATTATTCAACATCAATAATCTTAATCATAATAATAATAAGATAACATTAATAATAGTTAATCGTAATGTACATAAACTCATTCATTATTACACAGATTCAAATTTTAATCATACAAATGCAACACAAAAAAAATTTTTAGCATAGCAAAGTCAGTTTTTTTATTTTTGTTAATGTTTCAATTGAAAAATTTTTGTTTCAATTAGCATTTGACTTGCTGAGGATTGATATATATCGTTTTCATGCATTTTGCAATAATTTCTTTAAAAGATTTCCGGGATATTTCATTTCACCATTACACTTGCCGGGTTCTGCTATAGAATCCATACTTAGTCTG
>NW_003546720.1:58355-61242 GCF_000090795.2 Amphimedon queenslandica | reverse complement strand
TGTCATCAGTTTTTGTCATCTTCATCATTGCTGCTTTTGTTATTGTCATCTTTATCAATATTCTTGTCATCTGAAATAAAAATATACATGTATATAGTATGGTTATTATTCGAAAAAGTTACATGTTTCTTGGATTGGTGAATCAAGATGTGGCTCAACACTATAGTCACTTGATGGATCTGAAAATAATAAAAGCATTACTATTAATTATTATTATGTTGTATACTTGACAGTGTACAAAATCCGTAAGAATGTGTTCCAGTAGGATTGGACTCTGCCACTGCATTTGTTGTGATCACTGTGGGGATGCTGGATTCCTCTTTTTCTTTACTAATTTTATCTATTTTTTGATTCATAGCCTCTAGCTGTTGACATATTGTTTTAATTTCTGGGATTTCCATTATAGCTTCTTTCACCACTTCCTTGGCTATCTCTCGTCTATCATTTTGCCTCACAATCTGTAGCTGTTCTTCAACTTCACGCCGTATTTCTTTGGTCCTCTGAGCACAAGTTTGGTTTACTTCTTCTATTTGCACTCTGCATATTTGTTGTTCCTCTTCCAACTTCTCCTTTGCCTCTTGTATCTGTTGTTGTAGCTTTTCTTCTAATGAAGTGATTTTATTTATTAGCATGGCAATCTCTTCTTCTTTTTCAGTCAGCTCTATTATAATAAAGCATGTCATAATGTAAATACATGTTTCAAGCTACCTGTACTCATGTGAACTGCATGTGATTTGACTACTTCCACCTCTGCTTCTTTCTTAGTAAGCTTTTCTTGTAGATTTTGACTTTTTTTCACTAATTGGGCAATCTGACTGTCTTTGCTTACATTGTCATTTATTGCTAATAATAAAGCATAATGAATCGTACAATCTGCTACAGTAGCTACCTTTACTCATACGGTCTTTATGTGTTATTTTAGCTTCTTTCAACTCTTCTTCCGTGGCTTGAAGCTTTTGAATTAGCATTTTGATGAGCCTGTCCTTTTCTTTAGCACCTACATTATTGTTGAAAATCAATTCACACTTTGCATCTACATGTTGTGTTACTTTCTTGTAACTTGTGACACATCTCTTCTTTTATTCTGTCATCGCCAAGCTCCTTCATTTCTAAATCTTTGGCATGCTTAGTAGCATCCTCCTCATACTGCTTGAGTTTAGTTTCCAAGTCTTTGATATCTTTAACAGCATCCTTAAGCTTCTTCTTATACTGCTGGAGTTCAGTTTCTAAGTCTTTGACTTGCTCTTCTCCTCCACTCGCCCCTTCTGCCCCTTCTTTGCTCATAATTTGAAGTTATAGTCAAACTCAAAGCCGACTCTTCGTTAAATTAGAATAGTTTATATAGTCAATACTAGGAATTCCTTTTGACCTGATTGATTGTAATAGTAGGTACACTATAGAAAATCAACCAAAATTTACATACTAAAACCCACTGGAGCTGTTTTGTGGGTTCTGTTTTGGTTCATGATAAAAGGAATTAAAAATGCTATTTTTACTGTTAAGTTGTTCATTAACTATAGTCTACTGAGTCTAATGCACTACACATGCAGTCAAAAGTACACATATTATCTTTGATTGTAAAGTTTAAGTTCATCAATTTTCTCATCATCATCACTACTACTTTTTTCATTTCTTTTGTTATTACTTTCACCATCTGAAATGAAACAGTACAGTATAATATTTTAAAACCTGTTTCTTGGATTGGTGGTTTAAGATATGCCTCAACAATACTACTGTCACTAAATAGATCTAATTAAATAAAACATTACCAATTATATTGATCATTGATCTTTTGTCATGCATCATATTTGTAGTACTCCACTATGTACTTGCATATTTCTAATACTACTGTATAGCTAGAAAATTTGGTGGAGTAAAACTTTGGTGAATTTGGAGAATTGAGGTCCATTCGCCAAATTTTTAGTCTCCAATTTGATAAGGCTCCATATAAGCATACACAGAGTTAAATTTCACCAAAATTCTAACCTCCAAACCTCTTTTAGAGTCAATTTACCAAATTTTAGCACTCCAAAATTTCTAGCTATATGGTACATGTATTTGGACAAATGTGATATTTGTGCAAATACATGTAGTAATGTAAAATAAGAGGAAATATGTTGACCATCTGTTCTATAGTGTATGTACATCTATTCTATAGTCTATATTTTTATAGTGTACTACACAGTCAAAAATACAAAGGTTCATTGATGTAATGCTACATATAAATGTACAAAATGAACATCACTTTTTTATTATTAATTATTAGGTTACAATCATTGGCTAAATTATCTCCATCACCTCCTCCTCCTCCTTCATCAAGCAACAACACAATCTCATCAACTGGTAACGTTGCCAATCCACTTTCAGCAACCAGTCTGACCGGCTCTGCCCCAGGAGAAGAAAGCCACACCCTCACACACGACATACTAGGAGGGAAAGGGGGAGGAGTAGGTGGTGTGGTCAAAAGAGACGCCATAATCGATGCAAGTCCATCGGTTCCATGGAACATGTCATTAATAAGTGGATCAAGTAGAGTGGACAGAGATATTGATGGAGACTCTAAAGCTCCTTATTTGACGATGAGGTCTTCACGTCATGTTGGCAGGAGGAGAGGGTTCGATAATCATTGGGGGTGTGGTTTTAATAACCAGTTGGAGGTGCGGCATCCTGAGATACAGTATTCAAGATATAATTGTGACAGAGATAAGAATAGCAAGTTAGTAAATTGATTGTACATGTAGTTAATTAAGTGTACAGCTATATTTTACAATTTTTAAAAAGTCGCTCCAAAAGACCAAAACCCACACATGTACATGAAGCATAAAAATGCTCATAACTCGAAAAATTTTCGTCAAAATTAGCTCAAACTTTCTACATAGCATGAGTA
>NW_003546720.1:53740-57309 GCF_000090795.2 Amphimedon queenslandica | reverse complement strand
CTTAGAAGCTATTGTAGGATCTTCACGTAGTACTACACAATAAAATATAATATAATACAATGAGGAATGATAGTGTGTGCGCGTAAAGGGTATGTATCTATCTAGTCACATGCAATGTGAGGCCAAAAATTGCCTAATTGAGCAGAAGAATAATTGCATGCATGCATGCATATATATTTCATCTCAAATTACATGCATAAAACAAAACACAAAATGAAACAATGATCGTTCTTGAGAATTAAAATTTTGCAATCGTTTTGAGAAATGGATATGTGCCATTAACATACTGTATATCTAAAGGTCAAATTTTGCATACACATATAAGATGAATGTTCATACTTCATACTGTAACTCAATTGTCAATTCCCCCCTCTTTCTCTCAGATCAAGTACATCAATTAAAAGTAGCATGACAACTGGTAACATCCTATCATTCAGCAGTACATCATCATCCATTAAGAATCACTCATGGAAAGGATTCCTTCATTAACATAAGCATTCACTCTGATCACTTTTTCACACTGTACTAAATTACTTATAATGTGTAAAGAGTTTAACTACATCAATTTAGACACACAAATGACACAATTAGGTGTGCTTGATATTGCATGCATGAAATAGAATCAGAATATTCTAGTACTTAGGAAGTTGAGTAAGATCAATGAAACCTGTCTATTCTGGACACCTTGGGACCCAATAATACGCTCCTGATTATGAGCCTGTCCTTATTTCAGAGGTTCATTAATACACATTACTATTGTATTGGGACTGATACTACCTGTCCTAATTATAGAGGTGTCCTTATTTTAGAGTGTCCAGAATAGCAGGTTTGACTTATTAAATATTAATTGGGAATACATACAGAAAATGAATCACATTAAAATAATAATAATAATAACTGAGACAGAAGAGATGAATAATAATGATTAATTAATAAAAATAGCATTTGACACAAATACAAAAAATCACACATCAACAACGTACAAAAAATTAGGTACATTCATAGAGATGGAGGAAGAGAAGGGGCTCAAATGTCCAATTGACAATTGTTTTATAAATTTAGCAAGTTCAGCTTATACAGGATTCATGCGTCAGAGTGTCCATTTAAACCCAGATTAGATTCGACCCCCTTGTCATCCTCGTTCTATCTCAATATTAGATCTACCCACTGAGGGGGCCCCTAGCTGGACCTGCTCCAGACTTTTGCCTCTTCAAAAGTAAATAAAATTTAATTAATTAATTTTTAGCACCTACTAACGATTGCAAGGGCTCCTGAAAATTCAAATATAATATTCATTATTATTCTAGTGTACATGAAGGGCACCTGAAAATATTAATGTACATTTTGCACTATCAATTACATATGGGTGGATGTGTGTATAGCATTTATTTTGAAGGCGCAAGGTTTAAAGTTTCCAATTACCTCTCACGCAAGGATTATGCAGTCATCTGATATATCTTTTAAAAGACTCAGAAATGAATAAGTAAATATGTGTGCATGTACGGTGTATTTACTTCTTCATTTCAGAATCTTTTGTTTCATGTACATAAAAGTCCATTATACATAATGGTTCCACTTTGTGTAGTAACGTCCTGTTGTCTGTTAGGAATAATCTCTTTCGTCCTGTTTTAATGAAACCTAATACACTACCATTACCACTAGAGGGAGGGGGAGGGAAAGAAGGAATATTCCTTCTCTCCCTCCACCTCTCTCTAGTGGTAATGGTCAGGGGCGTATCTGAGGGGAGCCTATAGGGGCCTGGGCCCCCCCATCAATTTTTGTTGATAATGATATTCATTGTTTGTTTTATTACCTACCACCTAGTAATATAAATTAACCACCTTGTAATCATGTACAATACATTGCACAGCAGTGAATGTACAAGAAATGAAAAGTAGGCCAAAACAAAACATTCATTTTATATTAATCATTGTCAAAAATGTAAGAATTAGATGCTTTAAAATACGCAAAATGCTATTTTAGTGCACTATATGAGCGCTAAAAAGGAAGTATGTCCGAATTTTCGGCGCGCTTTGTGCGCCACTTATCTTTAGGCTCTTTCATCATTTCCTTCCCAGCTATGCCCTTGGTAATGGTAGTGTACTAGGTTTTATTAAAACAGGACGAAAGAGATTATTCCTAACAACAAGACACTACTGCATGAAGTGGAGCCATTATGTACAATGGACTTTTATGGACACAAGACAGAGCAAAGTAGAGGACACGAAAAAAACTTTTTGAAAACACATTACAGGTTTTTGAATCCTGTTCTACCAGTTATTAATTAGTAGGTGTGGCTTATTTTAGGAGGAGGGGCTAAGTGCGTTTGAATTCGCCAGTTTTAGTTTTTTTACAGCGTCACTATCAGTTGAGTAGCTACGTAAAACAAATGAGATCTCTTTTAAATATTTGTTTTATTTTAAAATTATTTTAGAACAATAATTTTGTTGTTTTTGACAAGTTTTTACAACATTTTCTCACGTTGGTTAGTGATCAAACTCAGTTGGGATATAGTATAGCATGTAATAGATGTACAGTACATGTATAATTGAGTTCCTATTTCTTTTTATTGTAAACAAATTCTATTTTACTATTATACATGTACTCATAATTTTAAAAACTTACTATCATGAGTTTCTTGCATTGAGTATGTATCATTACCACAGTTAGAGCTGGAACCTAAACAACAGCAATAAATGTTAATGCTTAATAGTTAATAATAGTTATTAATTAATTAATAATTGCATTAGTAAATTTTTTATTTATGAAAAATGATGCATTCTGAATGGGTTGTTGATAAACCAAACTTACACTCAATTAGCTATGGAGTTTGTCACTGGCCAACAAGAAATGTACATGTACATGTACATGTATATCGTTTAAGATAAAACTGACTTGATAATATATGGTGAGAGGTTTCTTGGTCATGTGGGTTCTGATCCTCTTCAAAGGCAGTGTAGGTTGTTTCCTGTACTGGTGCTGAAGATGCTACAATATTTGCTATTATTGCCTCTTTGACATCTGTCTTGATTTTTTCAGTCATTCCTTCTACTTGTTCATCCGTTTTTGCTGCCAGTTCATCCTTCAACCTGCTAGTCGTACTCTGTACTTCATCTCTGAAGGCCGTTCCCTGTTCTTCCATCTTCTTGCTCAGCTCTTCTGTTGTTTCATTCATCTTATCGGACATCTGTCTCTGGGTTTCTTTTATTTTTTGAGCTGTTTGTTTCATTCCTGACTTCATGTCTGTCATATTATCTTTCACGTCGGTGACCACATTTGTAACATTTATGAGTCCCATTTCGACTAACTCATTGACCAATGCACTAACCATCCCTTTCAATGCTAAAGCCTGACTGCTCTCTTGTCTTAAAATTTGTAGCTGTTCTTCCATGTCACGCTGTGTCTCCTTCTTTCTTTGAGCATAATTCGTATTTGCTTCTTCTATCTTTTCTCCGCATATTCTTTGTTCTTCCTCCAGTTCCTCCTTTGCCTTTTGGCATAGCTCATCTTTTATTTTCAGTTCACTGCTGGTATCCTCAAGATCTCTCTCATGCTGCTTGAGTTTATCT
>NW_003546720.1:48306-53158 GCF_000090795.2 Amphimedon queenslandica | reverse complement strand
GCTTTTTTCTCATCAAGCTCTGCTTTTTTCTCATCAAGCTCTGCTTTTTTCTCATCAAGCTTTTCCTGTAGATTTTGGGTTTTTTTCACTGATTGGGCAATCTGCCTATCTTTCTTTACGTTCTCATCCATTGCTATTATAATGAAGCATGATATGATGTTATTTTGTGTGTATTCTAGCTATACCTTTACTCATGTAGTCTTCATGCGTTTCTTTGACTTCCTTCAACTCTTTTTCTGTGGCTTGAAGATTTTCCATTAGCTTTTTTATGAACCTTTCCTTTTCTTTAATACCTACAAGTTCAAAGAAATGCCCATTCTAAAACATTCTGACTATAGATACACACATATTTTAGCCGATTTACGTTCGATAATTATTGGGGGTGTGATTTTAACAACCAGTTGTAGGTGTGGCATCCTGAGATCCAGTATTAAAAATATAATTGTGACAGAGACAAAAATAATACATTAGTTAATTAAATAAGATTTGTGTACATGTACAGTAAGTGCATTGTACCAAATAGATTGTATTTACAACTATAGGGTTCTAAAAATTACCTTGGATATTTTCATAATTAATATGTACTGTACATGTATGAAGTTTTCAAGATATACACTCTATAGTTTAAAAGCCAAATTATTTTGCATACACATACATGTACACTGTACATTGTACATGTAAACATGTACATATATAAGAAGAATGTTCATACTTCATACTGTAACTCAATTGTCAATACCCCCCTCTTTCTCTCAGATCAAGTACATCAATTAAAAGTAGCATGACAACTGGCAACATCTTATCATTCAGCAGTACATCATCATCCATTAAGAATCACTCATGGAAAGGATTCCTTCATTAACATGAACACTCACACACACATTTGTCAATTATACCTTGTCAGACTTTAAAATAATGATGAATATCGTATACCAGTTTACATGTATTTTCATGGTAAAATATTTTTGCGAATTTCACGGTTTGTGATCAGTCGCAAAAATTCTGCTTTCCATTGCCATGTGGTGCAGTCTGCAAGCAATTTGCAGTGCATTTATTTTTATCACATCAATTTCAGAATTATACATACACATACCTTACATATACACTGAGTAACATGTTACATAGTCAGTACATGTACATGTAGAAACATAATGAAGAAGAATGTAAAACATTAAGGGGCTCCACTCTCTAGCTATGCCTCCCAGTCATGCACAAACACATGTACATACAGCAATACTTAACATCAGTGAGCTTCGCCCAATCAATAGAATTTACTAATAATTGAAACATCTCACCTTCCTCTTTTTGTGGTGACTCAATAATTTCAGTGACAGTAACATCTTTATCCTCTAGCTTTTTCAGTATCACTGGATCGTTGAGATCTCTGATGACATCATCAAGAACACATGGTAGTATAGCATAAGTGATGATAACACAGTTCTCTCTTAATTGTTTAAGAAGTGCGTAATAAGACCATGAAAATTCACCAAAGGTTGAGATCCAGGTATAAACGACAGTGTGTAACCAAGGCCTTTCAAGACGAAAGGAAACATAAGGTAATCCAAGAGGAGCAGTAGGAGACAGCTCAGATTTTCTTTCAAGTAATGGTATAATATCTTGAAAGGAAGCTGAACTTAATAACTTGGTATATTCTTTTTCATATTCATAAAACCGGTTATTAATCTCATCATCTTTAACTAGTTCAGCTAGTTTCTTCAATAGCTTGTAATTGATGTAACCAATAAACTTGTATTTACTTAAAAAGTCAAAAAAGCTTTCAAAATCATTTGCTTTCTCAAAAATATCAATACAGGGCTTCAACTCAGAAACAACACCAGCTTTTGTCATTAGGCATCTTTCTATCAACCTTTTTGCCCTTTTTACATCAATGTGATGATCCTTAAGTGATTTTTCAAGTGCAGAAACAAGGAAATCATACTTTCCTTGCAAATTATTGGCAATTTCTTGTAGCTCAGGATATCGATCAATTTTAAGCTCAAGATCAACAACACCTACATACATAAGTTATAATAAGTTATTAATTATCTTTCCTTACCTGGATTAACAGTGGCCACTGGCTGAATTAGATGACCTACATGTATAAGACAGAAATAAAGTAAATGTATTTAACCCAAACCCATCTATTGTGGGAAAATTTTGTAGTGCTTAAGATTGGCAATTTCATCATTGTGCATGGCTTTTTTTATAGCCACATCATGCTTAGAATAAAGCAAAATGGGAATTTTTTTTGGCAATTTTATTATTAATCTGCCAATTGCCAAAATAAAACTCTGTTAATTTTACTTGCTATCACCAAAATTTTTTAATGAGAATGAATCCATTACTTTAATGTCTTTATTTTGGGAGTACTCAGTGCATGTTCTCATGCATTCAAAGGCTCACCTTCACTGGTATGTGATGTTGGAGGTGTGGCTACCATGGGTTCATCACTTCTTGACAAAGGAACAGCTGCCATAGGGGCGGGGGCCAAGACTAGAAAATAAATTACATGCAAAATAAAATTATTTTTAATATTATAAATTTACTTCTTTGTCTTTCTCCTTCAATACCATCAGCTACAGCATTCTCTTCTATTCCTCTAAGAGCAGCTATCAGTGTATCTATTGTTGGAGTCTCCACACCATCAGGTTTACGCAACCAGCCAGCCAAGCACTCAGTAAAACAAGGATCTACTTCTCCATGATTTTTCTTTATCTTCTCTAGTGTATTATAAGACAATTTAAGACGTAGACCAAGTTGATGATATGATGCCTTGTTGTAGTGATGCCTCTCGAGTAATGCAATTAGTTCATCGAGATCCTTAATATCTAACGTTATAAATGGTCATTAGATTAGTAAAATCATTTCTAGACTCACTCAAAGTCCTTCTACTCAGAATGGCCGGAGGAATAGCCGAAGAAGTGGATGTATCCATAGCCCGATCCATAGCCATTGTGGAGGGAGGGGCGGAGGCCGGAATGATAATTGCATCCATTAAAATTAATAATTGTAACACTCAATTAGTGTGCATGATATTGCATGCATGAAATAGAATCAGAATATCCTAGTACTTAGGAAGATATTAAGTAAAATAAAATAAAACCTGTCTATTCCAGACACCTTGGGAGTTGGGACCCAATAATACTGCCCTGTCCTTATTTCAGACTCAGAGGTTCATTAATACACATTACTATTGTATTGGGACTGATACTACCTGTCCTGATTATAGAGGTGTCCTTATTTTAGAGTATCCACAATAGAAGGTTTGACTTATTAAATATTAATTGGGAATACATACAGAAAGTGAATCACATTAAAATAATAACAACAATAATTATATAATAATAATAAATAATTGAGACAGAAGAGATGAATAATAATGATTAATTAATAAGAATAATATTAAATAATAACTGATTAATTTTGAGACTAAATAATTATAATTGTCTGATAAACTGATAAAAATTTGACATGGATACAAATAATCACACACACATCAACAACAACAAACACTAACATTAAAGAGAATATAGTCCTCCTTCCCTCTCTCTCTCTTTTTAAAGAGGATCGACAGTGACAATTTCTTAATAATTGAGGTATATTCAGAAGAAAGGAGAGAGGAAGAGAGAGAGAGAGAGGGAGGGAGAGATGGGCTCAAATGTCCAGCTGTTTTATAAATTTGGCAAGTTCAGCTTGTACTGGATTCACGCGTCGTGAGTGTCCATTCAAAACCAGGCTAGACTGGACCCCTTCGTCATCCTCGCTCTCAATATGACCCATCGAGGGGGCCCCCTGGACCTGCTCCAGACCGTTACGAAGAGTACAATTCGACTCTATCAAACTTTTAATTTTCTTCTCCTGGAGGGCGATCACCTCTTCCTTGCTTTCAAGCTGCTTCTTGAGATTCTCAAAGTCGAGACGAAATTGAGCTGTTGCTATTTCAGTTTGGGTACTAAGTCCTCGTAGAACCTTGCCTCTGTTCTCTTTCAGGGATTTTACTTCAGTCTCTGCCTTCTTGCGGAGGGTTTCCGAGAGGGCCAGGTCATTTCTGAGTCCCTCATTATCTTTTTCGACATCTTGGAGTCGATCTCTGAGCTCGAGGATTTCAAGTTTCATTTTGTCTCTTTCTTGTATGAGATCGGAATTCTCAGCTGTCAACTAAAATAATCATGAAAAAATAAAAATTGTATATAAAATTAGTTATAATCATAATTGAAATATGTACATGTAAATTAAAATGGCTATAATTAATGTCCCGTAGCAGTTATTAACAGTTATTACATTTAGCTCATATTTACTCACATCTGCCATGTGTAAGGTCTGGTCAAACCTGTAACGAAACCAGTTATGATAACTCGTCAAACCTGTTTGCTAATTAACTCACTTCATTGACAAATTGCTCTCTATCGATTTGCTTGACTTGACCGCGTGAATCCGAACTGCACTATCAGAATTCCTAATAAAAAGTACAAGTATACAGTTAATAAAAGCATCATGAATTTAAAAAATAATAATATAATAATAATAATAAGTAAATAATAAGAAATAATAATCATTTTAAAAGCATAAATTAAAGCATTATAATGATAGCTAGATGTACATGTAGATGCACCTTCTTGGTACAGTAGTAGGTCCATGAGATGGTGATAACTGGGTCTTTCCATTGGTAGGAGAGGGGCTGTTGCTGCTGGTGACTGATGTCCGTGACTCACTTGACTGTCTTGACTCATGGAGCTGTGACAGCTGCTGCTGGGGCATTGAGGAAGAGGGTCTGTGACCGTATGAAGGCTTTGATAAATGTACTGAGAGAGAGAGAGGGAGAGAGAGAGAGGGAGAGAGGGAGAGAGAGGGA
>NW_003546720.1:39992-48253 GCF_000090795.2 Amphimedon queenslandica | reverse complement strand
ATTACATAAAACATGTAGAAATAATAAATGTAGGAGGATATGCATGTACATGTACACATTTCTTTAAATATAGAAAAGAAAAGACACAACAAAAATGAAAGGACACAAAGAAACAATAATGAATAATTTAACAGGAAGTAACAACACTGTCTATGAATATCATTAAAGTACAACCCACAATAGCCTTAACACAATTCCTCGCTATATAAACAGACCAAAGGCACCCATTCAGTCATAAAAGGGCTTTTGTCGTCAGTGGCACAGTGGGATTCTTATTAGGGTCTCATTGCGGAATCGCTATCAAGAGATTTCGGAAGCATAATTTTTGTAACCTGGGTAGTCAGACTGTTGCTTGCAGTGACGCCCTCAAAAATATACTGAAATATACTGACATAAACAATCAATATGCAAGGGGTATACACAACAAAACAAGCTACACGTACATGTATATGTACATGTACCATGATATACAGAGTTATACTAAAATAAAGTACTGTACATGCATTATATGCTTATAGTATACAGGAATATACAAAGTTATACTAAAATGCACTTACGCGAATGTGAAGGTGAGGGCAATGAGTTAACACTTCCAGTAAACTCTATTGGTGCACTGGTCTGTCTTGAGTGGGCGGGGGAGACAGAGAGGAGGGCGTGAGAGCGAGGCCGTCTCTCAGTAACTGGTGAGGTGGTGGCGGAATTAGTCATAAACTCAGCAGAACCTAACGACTGAGACTATGGGAGGGAGAAAGATCAAAAGAGATCAAAATTAACTTCTAATTTCAATGTATGGTGTATGCACAAAATTTTTAACATTCTCGATCCTACACTGCTTCATTTCTACACTCTTTCATTCCCATATCACCTCCTCATTCCCATACCTCCTTTCTCATTCCCATGCCCCCTTTCTCATTCCCATACCCCCTTCCTCATTCCCATACCCCCTTCCTCATTCCCATACCCCTCCATACCGCTAGGCTCTGTGGTGTGAATTTAGAGATGGTGGATTGCATGACACGAAGAGCTTCAAAGGTAGCAGTGAAAGGATCTTCAGTGGATGCCTCCATCGTCTGCTTGATCCCATCCAATATACCAGGGAGCTCTGAAACCTGGGCCAAAGCCTCCTACAGCAAGAAAATTTAAAATGATACTTTATACTATAAAGCTACATGTGTATAGGTTTACATTCAACGAAACGATCAAAATTGTGTAGGCACTGACTCAAAAACGCTTTGAAGTTGACGTCAACTTCACGCAAAATTTGCCAAACTTAATTTTATCTTGCATTCATTTATGTTGTATTTAATGGCGAATGTAAACCAGACTTTAAATGTACATGTATTACCATACACTTTTCATATTTTTGCTATTAACATGGACGTTTATTATTATAATTATTGTTCTTACTTCTTTTAGTGAAGGTATTAGTGTTAATAAAAGATTAGAAACTATCGATAACTCCCGTCCTAAGTCGATATGAAATGGACCCCATTCTACCACTGGATAACTGTCTGGAACTGGAGACTATGGAAATATTTAAAAAATATACTGAGTTATACTGGAGTATGCTATAAATTATACACAAATTACTGAGTTATGCAAGAATATACAAAGATATACTAGATTACACTTACTGATATTCTATCAATGAACTGTTTCATGTTTTGAATCTCTCGTCCAACGAAATCGTTCATGAAACACATGTACTCCTCTTTGACGCCAAACCTACATGTACATGTACATCACATGACCATCACATGACACAAAAACTCACCTTGCAAAATTTGCCAAGTTTTGTATAACTTTTGCCACCAGCGTCAACTTTCGCGATACTTTCTCATCCGGATACTCTAAAGGGTTAAAAATTAAGTACACTCAAGCCCCACCTACTAGCCACACCCACCTTGACAGAGCTGGAAAAGGCTCGGTGATAGTATGGCTGGACAGAAGAATCTTAGAAAGATTGAGCCACTTATTAGCTTGAAGCAGGCCTCTTCTTTCTCAGAACCAAACCTCTGTCTTATACCATACAGGGTATCACGAAGATCACTGAAGGAGAAAAAATACATGTACATGTACATAATGTGAATCGACTCTCTCTCTCTCTCTCCCCTTCTCCTTTCTCTTTCCTGTTACCTTGGAAACCGTGTCCATGACGACAGTATATCAAACCACACCTTCTCTACGTGTCTCGTTAGGTTCTGTTGGTTGTTGGTGAGGGAGGCCGTGGGTGGGAGACGGGTTGGATCCACTTCACAATCATCCTCTGACTCAAGGAGATCATTAATGAACGGCTTCAGAGTTTCACGCAAATACTAATAAATAAAATAATTTTAGAAGAAGTTAAAATTTTTTAATGGTCTTTGGCCAAATTTTGTCAAAAATTAAAAGGAGAGAATTCTCCATTTTTATTACATTTCCTTATACATAATATACATGTTCTTAATTTGTGTAGAAAGTTTGAGCTGATTCCGATCAAATTTAAATTTTTTACGAATTTTAAAAGTTGCTCAAAAATCGGGTCAAAGTCCCTGTACTATAGTACAGGGGTGTCGGCTAAATTTTGCCAAAAATGTCAAGTAGAGAACTCTCCATTTTTATAACATTTTCTGATGCATATACATGTTCTTATGTTGTGTAGAAAGTTTGAGGTGATTCCAATCAAATTTAGATTTTTTACGAATTTTTAAAGTTGTTCCAAAATTGGGTCAAAGTCCCTGTACTATAGTACAGGGGCGTCGGCCAAATTTTGCCAAAAATGTCAAGTAGAGAATTCTCAATTTTTATAACATTTTCTGATACATATACACATAGGGGTAGGAACAGGGGGGGCAGGAGGGGCTTAAGCCCCCCCAACTTTCACTGAAGGGGGGCTTAGCCCCTCCAACTTTAAGTGATGTACATGTATTACTATTATCAACACTATAGACTTTAGTTTAGGTAATCCTTATATGTGTGCATATTGTGTGATGATTCGTTTTGTAAAACAATTAATACATTAGTTTAACTTCTAAGAACACACTTTTATTAGTTTTTTCAGAAATACACAAGCTTCTACTTCTTTATTTAACAACTCTGTTAACATCAGCTTCAGCTGAGCATACATTTTCAACGTTAAGGAGATTAAAAACTACTTGCACTCCACAATGTCTTAATCATGTAGTTATTTTGCATACACACAAAGAATATACACATGATTTACACATTGAGGACATTGCAAAGGAATTTGTTACATTTAATGAGCATAGACGCCAATATTTTGGACAGTATTAATTTCAGTACATGCTATGTATTAATGATCAATTGTAAAAATAATACCTTAGCCCCCCCAACTTTTAGTTTGTTCCTACCCCTATGCATATACATGTTCTTATGTTGTGTAGAAAGTTTGAGCTGATTCCGATCAAATTTGGATTTTTTACAAATTTTTAAAGTTCCTAAAAAATTGGCCCAAAATCCCTGTACACTAGTACAGGAGCATTGGCCAAATTTCGCCAAAAATGAAAAGAAGAAAATTCTTCATTTTCATAAGTTAATAAATAATACATTTAGAAGTACATGTAAATTTTAAAATTACGTACACATGTACTAAAACTTTGCTTAATTTTAAGATGCTCATAACTTGAAAACTTGGCTCAAACTTTCTACCATGCACAAAGCATGTACATGTATCAACGTGTCCATGTACATGTACATGTAAATAATGTAGATCAAGATGTACATGTACATGTACATGTACATGTACATGTATTCCTTACAGCTTCTCCAACCATCTTCATATATGTATCAACAGCTTTGGTTGCAAATGTGTTACCTCTAAATATCAGATTCTCATTATCTAAAAATAAATAAATAAATAAATAAATAAATACAATAATAAATAATAGTGTTGATATTGTACATTAAATTTCCCGTTGGGAAAACAAAATACATGTGTACATGTACATGTCAATATTGTCATATATAAACAAATATTGACATAAGGTACAGTTTATTGACATAAACTGTACAGGTACGGATGTACTGTAAATTTAGTGACATTAAATACATGAACATGTATGCTACTCAAGCATAAAGTAATTAAGTTATACATGTAGTTCAATTTTAGTAACTTTAAAAATTAGTAAAAAATCCAAATGTGATCGGAATCAGCTCAAACTTTCTACACATCATAAGAACATGTATATGTATCAGGAAATTTTATTAAAAATGAGAATTCTCTACTTGAAATTTTTGGCAAAATTTGGCCAACACTCCTGTACTATAGTACAGGGACTTTGACCCAATTTCGGAGCAAGTTAAAAAATTTATATAAAATCCAAATTTGATTGGAATCAGCTCAAACTTTCTACACACCATAAGAACATGTATATGTATCAGAAAAACTTATAAAAATGGAGAATTCTCTTTCAATTTTGGTAAAATTTGGCCAACAACCCTCCTGTACTATAGTACAGGGAAATTCTTATAAATGTACATGTACATGTATATCTCTTTCTCTCTTCCTTACCAACGTGCTGAACTTCAGCCATTACAATGTCACACAGGAACTCCTTTGCCTTCCCACTGTGCTCCAGTATCTTCAATAAAGTCTGAGCTATCTCATCCTTCACCTTCGCCGATATGACTGGCTCAAGAACCTCACACAACGAGGCAAAGTTAGTCGTAATATACTAATAATAAAATAAGAACCAAAGTGACATGTACGTGTACATGTAAGATTACGTAACATACATGTGTACATGTACGTGTATACATGTAGCACATAATGACATGTTCATGTACATGTATAAGTAATAAGCATCAATAGACAGTGTTTATATTAAACTAATTGAAGGAATGCACACACAAACATTTAAACTGAAACCAAATTGAAGACATTACATAAGACAATGTAATGCTTATACAAGTGTAAACACGTACACCAACATGTACATGTACATGTATACCGTACCTTTAATAGACCATTGTAATGCTTCAATGGTAAGATAGACACAACCTGGGGAGAGGGAGGGAGGGAGGGAAGAAAGAGGGACTTATTAGATTAGAAATAAGACAATACAAACTTCATAGCATGGAATTATATTGTACATATACATCTATACATGCACGTACATGTACATATACGTGTACATGCATACACTACATGTGTATGTCAAATGCGTGTGAACCTGATAGTGTATCTTTATTCTAATTGAAGGGTTTTCTTTCTGACTTGATTGTGCTTTAGGAGTCTGCTGTAGAGTAACTGGAAACCTAAAAACAATACACAGTACAGCATAATAAATATAAATAATACACATGTACATGTACATGTAATACAACCAGTATAGTAGGCATAGATGTACATGTACATGTACTGTATACGTATAGATTTATGTACATGTACAAAAGTACGTGCATAAATACATGTATCTATAATACCATTTCTCAGTTATTTGGCTGTTATTCTCCAGTACTAGTGTTGGTATGTCAATCTTCCCAATCAGTTCAGTGATACAGTCTTTCTTCTTGTAGGTTTCCTTGATGAGTCTTATTTGTATGGAGCCAACCATTGGTAGCTCCCTGAAGGTGAAAGAAAGGATAAATAAGAATATGATGTAAATTATATAGCTTAATTTAGTCAGTTTTAATGGCAAAAAAAGTTCACAATAAAAGCTACAATTTTGTGCCAAAGATTACTATGTGACATAAACTGGACTTGTAAAAAATCATAAATCCAGCAAAAATTATGTACATGCAGTTAAAATTAAAAATTCCAAAGGTTACAATAATAATTTTCCTTCATACGTGTACATGTACATGTAATACTAATTACTCACTCAAAATTAAAGGGTTCTCCCCAAAACAAAATGTCCGACATTGGTTTGCAGCAGGTCTGAGAGTAGAGGAGGTTGTTCAAGTATATTTCGCAATAGTATTTCTTCTTGGGTTGGAGGTGACGGGCCTCAAAGATCCAAATGAAAACCTGGGTATTGAGACGTCTTAGGTGATCACGATTTGGCCGATGAAACTTGTTTAGGCTACAAGAAAGAGAGAGAGAGAGAGGGAGGAAGAGAGGGGGAGGGAGGGAGAGAGAGGGGGGGAGGGAGAGAGAGAGGGGGAGGGAAAGAGGGAGGGAGAGAGAGAGGGGGAGGGAGAGAGGGGGGAGAGAGGGGGGAGAGAGGGGGGAGAGAGAGAGAGGGAGGTAGAGAGGGGGAGAGAGAGAGAGGGAGATAGAGAGGGGGAGAGAGAGAGAGGGAGGGAGAGAGGGGGAGAGAGAGAGGGGGGAGAAAGAGAAGAGTAGAATACAAGGTTATTTTTGGCAAGGAACTATAGTACTTGGCAGTTACATGTACATCCAATATTTTACATGCACATGTACATGTACGTACATGTACATGTATATACATACGCACATGTAAAAAACCCTGGCTTTATTTCAAATTACTATATATACTTAAATTCACTAAAAATACAGCACAATTATATACATGTACATGTATACGTATACGATTGTTTTGTTAACAAAATATATCAAAGTGAGTCTTGCCTAGGCTCCGCCTACAACCCCACCCACTCACCTAGTAACCCATCTATCCAGTTCTTCAGCAGATCCACAAGACGCATATATAATATCACTGTCAGTTATTAGTCTGAAGCAGCTGTGTCTCGGCGATACGCTAGGATGAACCAGCTGAATGCTTAGAGTACCTTTTGTTGCCAAATCAACCTGCAATTTTTAAATAATAATAATAATAATAATAATAGTTATTTAAAATAATTTGTTGTTGTTATTGTTAGTCTAATTGTGTGTATTAACTGTTGACCAAAGATTACCATCAAAGTTTATCAAAAAACAAAACTAGCCGACTTTCAGTTTCAATAAGAGCACAAACAACAAACTTGTGTACATGTACATATTTATTCTAAAAAATAACTGATTTTTAAACAACAAAGGACCCCCACTAAGAACTTAAATAATATCAGACCCCTAGAATGCGTCAATAATACCAGAACCTCTAATAATACAAAGACCCATGAGAATTAAGCTTATAATGTCAGACCCCCTACAATGCATAAATAATAGCAGACCCAGACTCCTAGAATGTGTCAATAATACCAGACCCCCTATAGACTTACAAATGTTCCAGGTTCCCCTAGACTGGGTTGATTCTCTCCCCCTCCTTCAGCCATGCTGACCCTGTGAAGGTTATCAAGTGAACGACCACCTCTCATTCTAGGGAGAATGAGATCACTAGAAGAATAAAGAGAAGAAGAAAGATTAAAGAGAGAAAATTCTGAAATGAGGCATAATAATACAATAATAAAAGTTATATTAATAAGAATAATAGTAATAATAAAAAAGGAACAATAAAATAAAATGTACATGTAGTTGCTCTCTTACCCGCTGGTAGACGAGTGAGTTTCTGCCTGTTGTCTCTGAGGGACTTTCTTGGGCGCCTTCAAAGACTTCACACGATCTCTAAAACTCTAACAATACACCAACAATTAATGATATAGTTAAACCACGCCCATAGCTCCACCCATAAAAAACTCGTTAATATGTGCTTACTCTAGTGGTACGTGCTCCTCTCTGAAAGGGGGAGGGGTCACCTGGTGATAGAGTATAGGAACCACCTGCATTGGTACTGCCCCTTCTTAAAGAGGACATAGCAGCACCATCTATACCATCTATAGAAGAGAGAGGGAGGAGGAGAGAGAGGAGAGAGAGAGAGGGAGAGAGAGGGAGAGAGAGAGAGAGAGAGTGAGAGACGGAACAGACTAATCTATTAGCATGTGGCTGTGTGTGGTAATTATTACAAAGCTGCTGCTACAAAGGGGGGGAATTTGAGCCAGTGCAAGTGACACAATGCAAATAAAGAGAAGATGATGTTTGTAAATGGACAGTCACACCAACCACAAAACAAAACAACAATGTTGACAACATACACACACACACACACACCACACCATACCATACCACTCTCCTTAAACACAAGCACCAAAGCAGGTACATTTACAAGTATACATATACAGTCAAACCTATATCTATTACCGATACTTTGGGACCCAATAATACCCTAGCTCCTGATTATGAACCTGTCCTTATTTCAGAGGTTCATTAATACACATTACTATTATATTAGGACTGGTACTACCTGTCCTGATTATAGAGGTGTCCTTATTTTAGAGTATCCACAATAACAAGTTCACTGTACATAAGCACATGACTTGTATCTAAATACATTATGTACCAGCTGCTACAATTCACTTAATGA
>NW_003546720.1:36668-39882 GCF_000090795.2 Amphimedon queenslandica | reverse complement strand
GTATGTGCATACATGTATATGTACACGTGCATTACCTGATGGTCTGAGGTTGAATCTTGGGGAAGAAGGAGGCTTGTTAATAATGGCAGTCTAGAGAAAGAGAGAGAGAGAAGGTGAGAGAAGAGAGAGAGAGAGAGTGAGAGAGGAAAAGAGAAAGAGAGAGGGGGAGAGAGGGAAAGAAAAAGAGAGAGGGGGAGAGAGGGAAAGAGAAAGAGAGAGGGGGGAAAGAAAGAGAGAGAGAAAGAGAAAGAAAGAGGAGGAGAGAGGGAAAGAGGGGGAGAGAGGGAAAGAGAAAGGGGGAGAGAGGGAAAGAGAGAGGAGATAAAGGAAGAGAGAGGGGGAGGAAGAAAGTGAGGATTGATCTATTGGAGTGTGAAATGATACCAATTCATCATCATCATTATTATTATAACTACATATCCCACCTGCTTAACTTCAACTCACCAGCCGCCAAATCATGTACACACACACACATACATGTACATGTACGTGTACATGCATAGGGTAAGAATTTGTTTATTTATACAAATAAAATGAGGACAAAATACAAGGATTATGCTCTATAGTATAACAATCATGGAAAGAGTAAATAATTATTGTGGATAATAAACATACATGTACATGTACAATAATAAAATAAAAATGTCCTCCCCTCTCTCTCTCCCCTTACCCTCTCTCTTCCTCCTTATCTGGATGTACTACGGTATGTACATGTACATGTACATGTACAGTACATGTATATGTACATTATTGTGCTATTGAATGTAATATAGAGTAGCTTATATAATGTACAGTAGTGTTACTATAGTGTACTTAATAGAGTGTATATGAAGGTTATGTAATGCTTTTGTTATTGTAGGAGTTAAGACTTGTTACTATAGCAAATAAACTAAGTCTTTAAAAGTATAATGAGGAGAGAGAGGGGGGAGGCAGAGAGGGGGGGGAGAGAGAGAGGGGAGAGAGAGGGGGGAGAAAGAGAGAGGGGGAGAGAGAGGGGAGAGAGAGAGAGAGGGAGAGAGAGAGAGAGAGAGACAGATATGTTGTGTGTATACTCAAAATAATCTCAAGAACATGAAGAATGCATGAACTGGACAAGAACAGTCACACAAGGACACTATTGTTCCTGGTATGTGGTTTGGAAAGAAGACTCTATCCAACAGTAGATGATTAATACAGTTAAATAATACAATATGTACAAGTACAAATGTATAGTAATGCTTATAGAAAGTTACTATTGTTAAAGAATACAATAGAGTATTATAGAGAGTACTGTACCTCAATAACAAAAGATAATGACACACAATGAAAATGAGGATATACCCTGCATACTATTATGTACACGTACATGTACATGTACATAAAGTGGATATTATGTGTGAGAGAAAAAGTGATGTACTTAATGGCCTGGGAATGTCACACATGTGAGTGTGTGTAGTAGTGAGCAAGTTATTGTGAATGATGCTATTATTATGCTGCCAGTAAAAGTAGGTGTACATGAACATACAAGTATAAAATATAGAAATTCATGTATGTATATGTACATAAAAATATTGAGAATGCAATTTTCTTTCCTTCTTTCTACTTACGTCTTGGTCTAAAAAGAAGTACAATTTTCTGTCATCATGAGCTATTATACAGTATCTCTTCTGCCATTCAGCAGTAGAACTCATGTCTATACGAGAGAGAGAGAGAGAGAGAGAGAGAGAGAGAGAGAGAGAGAGAGAGAGTGGGGATTACAAGTTTATAATAATAAATTAACGCAATTTAACGCAGTTAGATGTTAACACGATGAATCAGTTGTATCAATGAGAAATTTTTAAAAAGTAGTATTACACTAATGTGATAATAATAAAATTTAGTGAAGAGCATGAAAATATGTACATATACATACAATAAAGCTGTAATGGTAACAGATCTACATAAAAATGTACATACATGTATGTACATGTACAATACTTGCCATAACAATACACTGGTGCCTTTTTTCTTACCGTGTGATATTAGGAGCCATCCTTCTGTCGTATTCTTATCGTTGGTAGCCATCGGATCTACCAGCTACTTCCTTAACTTTGTCTTTTTCTCTCTCGCTAAAACAAGAGGATTTTGTGCGCTAGATTAATAGGCCAGAACTTACTGGATTCCTGAGGACACGGAGGAAGGAAAAGGAGAAGGAGAGTCCGTCAATCTCAGATAGAAAGAGAGAGGGAAAGGGCCTGGATAGAATCAGACAGAGTAACAGACTTTGGAGTGTTGAGTGACAAGTGCGAAATCGCTTGATGGTACAGTACACGCACGTTATATTTAATTACCCTTTAATTAGCAGGGACACACCCTTGCTGCCTGTCTAACACCCAAAAAATATGTCTACTGCTGCCTCCAGCTCTCTCTCCTCCTCTTCCCTCCCTCTGATTCCCCTCCTTTATTTAGGACCAGCTCTGGTAGCTATAATACCGTGGGTACATCCCCAGGGCGTGGCTGGGAGCAATACAACAGATAGACAAATTGGGGGAGGTGTCCTAAACTCTCCTCACACACTAGACCGAATGTTAGAGGAGGCGTGTCTCAATCCGGAAACATGCAAAGTACATGTCGTCTAGTTTTTTAAATTATTGGAGATCGTTATATGGTAGGAGGTGGGTGGGGCTCCTTGCTGGGGGTATGAGGATTGGTGCAGCGAGGGAAAAAGGTTGTTCCTCCCGTACTGTGACGAACCAGCTAAACCATGGTACGATACAATAACCTAATAGAATGGGTGTGGTTTGCATGTAATCGCAATGCAAAATTTAGTCCAGGGTGAGGAAGGGGAGTTTTATAAGAAAATTAAATTTGCAACAGCTCGGCAAAAATAATATTATATTAAATCTATTTTTGGAAGTATTTTATTTCTTATTTAATCTATGTTTTCCCGCTTTCACATATACACACATACACACACACAAGTCAATGTGCATTCAATATAATAGTGCATAGTACACTACTGTTATACAGTACATTACTATATACACTATTGTGTTCATATGTTATGTATGTAGGGCTAACAGCATGAAGGATAAAGAGGAATTGTTCTGGAGACAAGGGGACTTTGGTTATGTTAATGATGTAGCAAAGTCATTGATGACATTGTGTGAAATGAAAGAACAAGTAATTCATTATTAAAATTATATAATCATTGGTGTTGTTTATTTGTAATTATTTCAGGAAACCTCAGAAATGA
>NW_003546720.1:31204-32797 GCF_000090795.2 Amphimedon queenslandica | reverse complement strand
TTTACCACAATTTTTTTACGTTTACGGTACCTAAGTGTCTAAGTGTCTGTCAAAAATATGTATAATAAAAATTGAGAATGTGATAAATGTGGTCTAAGAATCAACTCAAACTTTCTATAATTTTTTCTTTTTTATACTTCATAGCTTATAATGACAATATCCTAAGGAGTGATTGCATATAATTATTAGCATAACATTGCATGTATTTTATACAGAAATAAGTAATAATGATATACCTTTACTATTCCCTTTATTTCCTATACAGGGTCTTCATCCTCAAATGGGTACACCTCATGCTAAATTCACAAACTATTCCTTTGATCTCTTGGAGTTTATGAATCTAATGATGTCACTTGGGGACAGAGTACAGCAAAGAAAAGCTGCTTATTTCTCTCAGAGAATTTTTACAACTTAAATAACAATTTTAATAATAGCAGTTGAGCAAATAGCTAAGCATTAATTTTATGTACACATTGGCAAATATGAATCATTATCACTGCAATAAGTTAAGAAGCAGCAAAAGGCTTGTTCTTGATAAACCTGTCCAGTATATCAAGGGCCTATTTAATACAAGCAACAAGAAAGAAAGAGAAATAGAAGAGAGAAAGTTGAGTCATAAAAGATGCTATATAAAAATAGGCTGACCTGTTTAGGTACAAACATTGGTACTTGATGTCCAGCATTGTTAACCTCCAACAAAGTCAAATCACTATAAGCCTTCACTTCACCAGCCTACATAGCAATGTATACACAATCATAAATGTAAATACATAAGATTTAGTTATTACTTACAATTGCCCCATCTACTATCCATGCTTTATAGCTTGCTGAATTGAACTGGTTCTATTATATGAAAAAATATAAAAAAAGTATATTTTTCCTTCTTTTACTTTTCCTTCCCATTCCACTAGTTTAGTCCATGCTCTTCCTCCAAAGTAATTGCAGACATAGTCCCATCAACACTACATAAAGCATATAATATAATTACTGTATCAATAAGACAATATATTTAGAGATGAATACACGCACACTTTTATTTACCTCTTTTTTTTCTTATAACACCATTGAAAGGGCAGACTTGAAGCTCAAAACTTCATCATTAATGAGCTGAGAAAAAGCAGTGATAATTATAATAAAATCAATTTCATGAACATAATACATTCTTTTCAACCAGTTCACTACACATTTGCCATTGGTGTGTACCAACTCCAAGATCTTCATGTACATCAGAGCGATTAAGAAAATAAGTTAACTGATTATACAGCAAAAGGAAGGGCAACAAAACAACACATAATAGAAGGAGAGAATGTAAATTAAATGGTACATGCAAAAAAGGAAAAGAATTTATCCTTACATTAGAAATGTCAAAGCATCCAGGAACAGGACAGTCTAGTTTGATATCATAAGGATTGATGCTTCTTCCTAGCTTCTTCTGTGCTTCATTTAGTATAAAGTCGGACATTTTCTCACATTTGTCATAGGCTTCCTCATACCTTTTAGCTATAATCAAATCTATTATGAATACCAAAATTATAAATAAGCAAATATAAATTATTATTTTACATACCTCTGCAGGCTGGGTACATGTACATT
>NW_003546720.1:25385-30214 GCF_000090795.2 Amphimedon queenslandica | reverse complement strand
GCTTCAAAATCAGTGAAGTAATTGGTATTGAGTCCCAATGCCCGAGCAACATTTTTACAATAGTTTTGGCAATTGTTTGACAATTCACGATATTCTCCAAATCGAACAAGTTGATCATGTGCTGTCAGTAGTGATAATATCATGAGCAGACATCAGTCTTGTTGTACCCAAAGATTTACTCTCATAATTCTGATCTCTCAAGTCAACCACCTCAAGTAAAAAGTGTACTGCATTATATTCTATCATCAGGTGAACCAAAAACCCTTGATTGCAATGAGGAATGGTAAAATACAGTGCATGATGGGCCAAGTTTCTGTACAACAATAGCACAGTCCAACTTCTCTCTTCCATCAAGTCTGGGAATTCATCATAAAAATCATCCCATGCAGTTTCCATATCATATAACAACTCTTCTGGGGTCAATCCTTCGAAAGGTTCAGCACTAGTATTAACGGAGATGCTAGCAGATGCCATTGCATCAGCTTTAGCTGTTGCATGCAAAAAGAAACGAGCCCCACCCAAGCGCAGAGATATCCGGATAATCTCCGTAGAACATCTGCGGAGAAAACCAAATATCCGTAGACTATAACCACATGGAAGCAGTAGATAGTTGAACATTAAAAAATAAAACATTTTGTAGTTTATATCAACTGTTAAAAAAGAATACCAATTAGTTTACACAAAATGCACCAGCACTTTTCTTGATCCTAATAATTAACTATAATAACTATGTAATTAGAATCATAGTCTCACTTATATATCCAGCAACTGATGTCTCTCCTACTTCATCAACAGCAATAGCTAGTTTCTCCCATGTTGCTTCAATATCCTCCGTAAGCCATAATGCCAAGCATTCTGTGAGACATTGCTCAGCATCTCGTGAATAGTTAGTCTCTATTGTCTTCAAATTACTGTAAAACAGACCCAAGTACAAGCCAAGATCAATCCATTTTTTAGCTTGAAAGTGACAATCTTTTAACACCTGTTTTATCTCTACTAGATTCCTGATAGTCAATATAACTATTATAAATAAATAATATGAAACTAGTGACAGTGTGTTGTTATACCTTTTCGTTGATCATCATTGGACTCACTGATCTGTGTGGGTGAGTAATTAGTAGTTGACTTGTCCTCTTGAATTAATAGAGCTATTATAGAGAATAAAATGCATGTCATATAGTATCTGACTGCTACTTACTAGTATCATCATCATCATCATCAACATCATCGACATTACCATCCTCTTCCATGTCTACAAGTCTAGGTGAAGTCTAGATTATAGAGGTAAAATAAAAATAATGTCATTTAACATATTTTATACCTCCACTTGGAGCTGTTTTCCTTGTGGCAAATATTTTGTCCTTTCTTTAAACCACAGTGACTCATTATTTGTTAGGGAGCGAGGGCGTCTTTCCTTTTTGCAGTAAACAGGATCAGAGCATGTCTGATTCTCAACATCAATGTCTTTAATGTAATGGACTTCACTGGAAGGATTGCATTGACACACGTATTGTATTTTTCTTGATGATTGATCATTATGGTGACCATGGTAAAGAATCAGAGTTTCTTCTACTTGTTGGCAACAATCATCTAGTAACTTCAATATTTGCTGACAGACTGTTTTGAAAGAAAAAGGATGCCTACTCTCAGATACATACCTCAACACATTAACTTGAATAGCATTATTAATATCAGTGAGAACAAAATCATCAGAAGGACGACCATAAGAGAAGCAGACACGATTACGATAGATACTTCTTCTCTCAACTTTGGAACGAAGATTCATGGTAATAGCTAATCGATCCAAAAAACCAGGAGTGGCAGGTGCTGCATAAATATTATCAAAATTGAGCTTAACATTGGCATTAGTAGCAACAGCAGTTGCTAAGCGAGTGAAGAAGCCAGGAGGTACATACCCAGTGGAGAATGTAATATGTACAGGTGAGGCTCTTAGCTTATAACCAGGTCGTACTTCATTAGGATCACCTGTGTATCCTGGTAGCACTGCTGGAAGAAAATAATGTTTGAATCTGCTAAGCTCAGTTTGAACTGGAGCTGCAAGACGAAAATGAACTAAAAGTTCAATTATTTCTTCTGGATCAATACCACTTGACTGCCATATCTCTTCATAGAGTGGTTGAATAAGAATACCATTATTTTGTAACAAATACCATCTATATGTTTCACTCCACCCTTTATCCAGCGGAAATGCTTTCCCAATGATACCAACAAACCATTTTGGACTAAGGATGACTTTATTTTTCAAACCTTTTATTTGAGAATAGTAAAGCACAGCTCCCAGCTCATGGTAAAATTTCAATACTGCAGGAACATCACGTGCTGGTATATGACATGCTGCTCCAATGGCAATGGCATCAGATACACTAATAATATTCCGCCCTAGCTCTTGAAAAACTTTGCGGAAGAGAACCCAATTGACAGGAGTTGGAACAACTAATGTATTGATGAAAGTATCAATAGCTCCACGTAATTCTGAAATACTTGGATCTTCTCTTCCTCCTTTACCTGAGGTTGTATTATCAATGATTAGCACATCTTTAATAAGATCTGAGAACTCTTTTTCCTTGTACAGGGACTTTATTTGCTTCTTTATTTGTTCTTTTTTTCTTCCTTTTAGCTTGTCACCACGAGTACCAATACAATAGAGACTAGGAGAAGTATCATCTTTGTTGGGCTTCATGAGGTAACTGTGTATTGTAGACATCCATTTTACCATTAGATCACTCGTGCTTTCATTCACTACCTCACCAAACAGCACTTCACCATCAGGAGTATTCTGACGTGACTGCCATCTTTCTCTGAAATCCTTTGAAGCATCAAACAGGAGGAGAAACATTGTACGAGGAGTAAGGAAGGCTGGGAGAATCTCAAGGAACACTGGCTGACCACCACAATCCCATATATGAAGAAATGGCTAAAAATTGATATATTACTTATATCATAATGCTAAACGTAAGTAAACATGACTCACTTGAACAAGTGATTCTGTTTTCTGATCAGTGGAACTAGCTCTTTCAAGAATTAATTTAATACAAATCTCTACATTCAAATCAGAAGCTATTGAGCTAGTAGAAACTAATGCATCTGATTCATTATGAGAATATTCTGCACTCAATACAGAAGCATGGTGTGAAGATGATTTAGAATTAAAGGATTTAAACAAACGAGCAATTTCTTCAAGTTCATCTTCTTCTGTGGCTTCTCTCCATCTGTTTCCTCTTGTTTGCCACTTGTGTCCAAATGGTCGTACAGAGGATACATCAGATACAATGGTGCTTGTAGTATGAGGATTGACAGGTTCTTCCATTAATGAACGCTTGAGAGATGTTTTACCAGTACCAGCTGATCCCAGTAACATAAGACGAGCATACGCTACATCAGCACTTCCTTGTTCTTTGAGAGCCTTCTCATAAGAACCTATAGATATAATGTACATGCATACAAAATATGAGAAAAGAATAATAGTAAAAGTTAGAATTGGATGTTGCCTGCAGCCAGTATACATACTTGTATCCTACAAAATAATGACAAATGACGTCAGAATTTGTTAAATAAAAAATAACTTACTATCTAAAAACACATCAAAATAGTATCATACAAGAAAAGAATAAAATTACACATTCACATCTGATATGACTTACTCTCTGAAAGATTGTGAATAACACAGTTTAGTAAAGTATCACAATGGTATCATAGAAAAAAAGAATAAAATTACACATTTACATGTGACATGACTTACTTCCTGAAAGATTGTGAATAACACAGTTTAGTGAAGTATCACAATGGTATCATAGAAAAAAAGAATAAAATTACACACTCACAAGTGATGTGACTTACAGTCTAAATAACACAATTTATTAAAGTATCACAATGGTATCATAGAAGAAAAGAATCAAATTACACATTCACATGTGACGTAACTTACTCCCTAAAAGATTGTGAACAACACAGTTTAGTAAAGTATCACAATGGTATCAAAGAAGAAAAGAATAAAATTACACATTCACATGTGACGTGACTTACAGTCTAAAAGATTGTATATAACACGGTTTAGTAAAGTATCACAATGGTATCATAGAAGAAAAGAATAAAATTACACATACACATGTGACGTGACTTACTTCCTGAAAGATTGTGAATAACACAGTTTAGTAAAGTATCACAATGGTATCATAGAAGAAAAGAATAAAATTACACATTTACATGTGATGTGACTTACTTCCTGAAAGATTGTGAATAACACAGTTTAGTAAAGTATCACAATGGTATCATAGAAGAAAAGAATAAAATTACACATTTACATGTGACGTGACTTACAGTCTAAATAACACAGTTTATTAAAGTATCACAATGGTATCATAGAAGAAAAGAATAAAATTATACATTTACATGTGATGTGACTTACTTCCTGAAAGATTGTGAATAACACAGTTTATTAAAGTATCACAATGGTGTCATAGAAGAAAAGAATAAAATTACACATTTACATGTGATGTGACTTACTTCCTGAAAGATTGTGAATAACACAGTTTAGTAAAGTATCACAATGGTATCATAGAAGAAAAGAATAAAATTACACATTTACATGTGACGTGACTTACAGTCTAAATAACACAGTTTATTAAAGTATCACAATGGTGTCATAGAAGAAAAGAATAAAATTACACATTTACATGTGACGTGACTTACATTCTAAATAACACAGTTTATTAAAGTATCACAATGGTATCATAGAAGAAAAGAATAAAATTACCCATTTACATGTGACGTGACTTACAGTCTAAATAACACAGTTTATTAAAGTATCA
>NW_003546720.1:20183-22824 GCF_000090795.2 Amphimedon queenslandica | reverse complement strand
GTTTAGTAAAGTATCACAATGGTATCATGGAAGAAAAAAATAAAATTACACATTCACGTGACATGACTTACAGTCTAAAAGATTGTGAATAACACAGTTTAGTAAAGTATCACAACAGTATCATAGAAGAAAAGAATAAAATTATACATTCACATGTGACGTGACTTACTACTACCTGAAAGATTGTGAATAACACAGTTTAGTAAAGTATCACAATGGTAACATAGAAGAAGAAAAAAATAAAATTACACATTCACATGTGATGTGACTTACAAGCTAAAAGATTGTGAATAACACAGTTTAGTAAAGTATTACAATGGTATCATAGAAGAAAAGAATAAAATTACACTTTCACATATCATGTGACATGACTTACTACTACTTCCTGAAAGATTGTGAATAACACAGTTTAGTAAAGTATCACAATGGTATCATAAAAGAAAAGAATAAAATTACACATTCACATGTGATGTGACTTACTGCCTGACAGATTGTGAATAACACGATTTAGTAAAGTATCACAATGGTATCATGGAAGAAAACAATAAAATTACACATTCACATGTGACGTGACTTACAGCCTAAAAGATTGTGAATAACACAGTTTAGTAAAGTATCACAATGGTATCATAGAAGAAAAGAATAAATTACACATTTACATGTGACGTGACTTACAGTCTAAATAACACAGTTTAGTAAAGTATCACAATGGTATCATAGAAGAAAAGAATAAAATTACACATTCACAAGTAACGTGACTTACAGCCTAAAAGATTGTGAATAACACAGTTTAGTAAAGTATCACAATGGTATCATAGAAGAAAAGGATAAAATTACACATTCACATTTGACGTGACTTACTTCCTGAAAGATTGTGAATAACACAGTTTAGTAAAGTATCACAATGGTATCATAGAAGAAAAGAATAAATTACACATTTACATGTGACGTGACTTACAGTCTAAATAACACAGTTTAGTAAAGTATCACAATGGTATCATAGAAGAAAATAATGAAAAAACACATTCACATTATGTGGCATGACTTACATTCATTGCCTTTATAAAATGGTGGCAGCAAATGGATGGAAAAACAACAGGACTTCTGGCTTTCTGCAAACCAGCCCCACCCAAACATCGGTGCATCCATATCGGAGCTATCCGGATAATCTCCGTAAATGTTTTAATAAAGCAATTAATAATTTTCTGACCCATGGAGGCGTGGTTGAATGTATCATAATCTTCCCATAGATATTAGAGTATATCTATGAATCTTTTCTGACTAAAAGAAGCAACAGACTAGCTATGATTGTCAGCCAGCTTTTACATCAAACTGAGCTCTGGACCTATGCCCTCTCCTCCACCCTTCTGGTCAGTGCAGCCCCGTTCTTCATACTCTTCTTCATTCCTATCAACAGTGCCTCCGAACACTCTGACTTCCTCTAAGTCCTCCTTAGTTTTGCCTCAGGAGGTCTTCTAGGCGACGCTTTTCTCCATCTCATACCTCACGCCGTTGGGTCGCATCACCACGGAGACCATCACCATGACGACCATCACCATGAAGAACATCACCATCACCATGACGACCATCACCACGGAGGCCATCATCATCATGGCGACCATCACCATGGGGGGCACGACCATACGCAGGACATGATGGTTGGGTTATGGGTACTGGCTGGTATCATTGCTTTCCTGATTGTGGAGAAGTTTGTGAGGACGATTAAAGGAGGCGGACACAAACATGTCCATTTTAATAGTGAAGTTGAGGAGAGACGCTATAGGGAAGGGGCCGGGTGGAGTCAAGTCATAGAGACTAAAAATGGTCCACTTTCTGATGAGGGGAACAAGGAAGGACTGAGACAAAGAGGAGGAGGAGGAGGAATAATGGCAAAGAAAGAGAAAGAGGAAAAGAAGAGAAAAGGTAAATTTTAAACGAGTTATACCATATAGCGGGATTTATTGACGAGTAAAAAATTTGACGAAAACAGTAAATTTCCCCGGTTGGCGAGTTTTAATTTAACAAATAGTGCCCTTCGTGTACGCGTGGCACAAAGTACAAAATTTTTGACGGTTATTAAATTTGACGTTTTATTTTAAATTGTCAACTCGTCAAAATAAAACCTTCGTCAATAAATCCCGCTATACGGTATTCACATTTTCACATTGTGCAAGTAGATCACTATTTATGATAAATTATTATTATTATATAGTACCATATAGCACAAAAATTTTAAGGGCTATAAATTTTGCAGATTTCACACGATTTTTTGAAGATTCGCAAAAATTACTTCCACGAAAATCAAATTATTGGGGCACAAGATGGCAGACAGTATAAATTCGCAAAGATTAAATCCGCAAAATAGATTTTTAGGCAAAATTTGCGAAATTTACAACCCTCAAAAATTTTGCACTATACAGTATTATGTGTACACACAAGTCACACATACATGTACATGTACATGCAATAGTGTTAATGTAGTATTTGTATACAGTATTGTTGGTTTATTATAGTGAGGCATTGCTGTGGTAGGAGATGTAATGGCTATTTTAATTCCATTCCAAACACATAATAGTTGTCCTTTCATCATGCTTTTCATCAACAATTATTATTACTCCTTTCCTCCCTCCCTCTCTCTCTC
>NW_003546720.1:18275-19789 GCF_000090795.2 Amphimedon queenslandica | reverse complement strand
AGTCTCCAGTTACCTTAACTTCGCTGCTGATTTCACTCATAACTTTACCAATGGACTTACCTTTGGTGCTTTCTACCTAGTAGGGTGTGGTGTGGGCATGCTGATTACTTGCCCAGTCATTCTAGAATTTTAGATCCGGATATTTTTGTATCAGCTATAATCTAGCATCTGCATAGAAAATCCAAGATATGTCAGACTACAAACAGATGTAGTCTATGATTGCTTGAAAGGATAAACTACATGAGTCTCATGCTTATTTATTTGGCATCACCAAACTGTAACACACTTACCAACTAGAGTCAAACTTTGAAGGATTTTAAGTGGAGCTAGACCAGTAGTGATCAAATTACCATACTTCTTTGTAGTAGCCTGTCTGTAATAGTAATACCTTCTGTATAGATAGTGTTTGATTATTTGACATAATATTTTAATTCTGAGAGTACAAGACACATAATTACATGTATATCACTTATTATTTAAAAAGTAAAAAGAATATCAGCCAGCTATTCCAATGTTATGCAATCATTTTAAATAAGCTCTTTTCTTGATCCTAAGAATTGTATTATAATTATTTATATCAAATTATAATCTCACTTATATATTCAGCAACTGATGTCTCTTCTATTTCACCAGCAGCAATAGCTAGTTTGTTCCATGTTGCTTCAATATCATCTGTAAGCCATTTTGCTAAACATTCTCTGAGACATCGCTTAGCATCTCGTGGACACTTATCCTCAATAATCTTCAGATCATCATGAAACAGACCCAAGTAGAGAGCAAAATCAAACCATTTGATAGCTTGAAAGTGACCATCTTTTAAGACTCGTAATATCTCTGCTAAATCCCTGATAGTCAATATAACTATAAACAAATAAATAATATGAAACTAGTGACAGTGAGTGGTTATACCTTTTTTTGGACCATCATTGGACCCTCTGATCTGTGTGGGTGAGTGATTTGTAGTTGGTTTGACCTTTTGAAGTGTTGGCTCTACATGTACTGTATATAAAACTATTATACTAGGGCCACTTCAAGTTGACTTTTAAATCTGCATAATGTAATAACTTTCTTATTTTAAATGCTACAGACAGCGGTTTTTTTTTGCATTATGATCCTCTCCAAAACCCCGGTATTTTGATATATGATACAACTAGAGCGCAGTTATAGAAAAGGAGAAGTAAAATCAAAGCACATGGACACTTGAAGAGCACTTGACGCCATTACTACCACCACGTGCGGTTATCGCGTAGGCGGATAAAATAAAATGGCCGCTGCAGCAAGAAGTGGGAAACAGACTTTGAACAATGTACTGGACTCAAAGGAAAGGCTAATACAATTATAGGTAAAGTATATACATAGGTAAGGAGAAGAGCTGCATAATCGTGCAGCAAATGCTAAGATAGGTAGCCATACCTTTTTTACATTGTCTAAGCCTTTATGCTATGCTTTTGAAGGTAGGATTTGTATATATGCCTCCTAATAACAATACTTACTACTTTTCTGCTTTAGAACTG
>NW_003546720.1:11331-17912 GCF_000090795.2 Amphimedon queenslandica | reverse complement strand
GCTGCACTCTGACCTCCAACCTTAACTTCGTTCCATCCATGGCTATCAAGTGACTGACAATGAGCAAGACAAGAATCAAGAAAGGCACCATTAGTAGTTGAATTTATAATATTTGTCTCTGTTGTTTGAAATTCCTATAATAATGATAATAAACTATTGATTATTTTATTTATAATAGTACTTTAAAGAATCCCTGCAGTTTCTTCATCTCCTCTGGGCTGCAGTTTGGAGGAGTACAGTCAAGCTGAAGGTTATTCTGTACCTGCCACGTGTCATACTGAGAGTTGAATGTAAATATGGGAGTCTTTATGAAGGGATAAAGAAACTATCAGAGAAAGTAAAGAATGTCATTATTTATTTTTATTGAAATACTTGAGGTCTGATGCTTCATCTCCAGTGTACTTTTTACTGCACTCTTTATGCACGCTAATGGTCTGATTCTGGAACACAAATGCTGCAAATATTAATAAATTGAACTACACGTATTTAAATAAATGCTTACTGGTTTTTGCTCTTTCTTTTGCGATTGGCTCTCCATTGATGTTAAGCGAATTAATAAAGTACCTGTGCAATAAATTTAAGCTATAATTAAGTTAAAACTACATGGGCCTACCCAGCATCTGCAATTGCACGATATTTAATAGAGGAAGGAAGTACACTTTTCACATAATCAGCAAATATAAAGGTACCCAATCCACCAGCTATAGTCAATAGTTGAAATGAGAATATTACTTTTTGTGACTAAATATACCTGAGCATCCAGTTAGTATAACATCTGTTGCTTCTTTAAATTCCTTTTCAATCAAAGATTTAAATATTGCTTTAACTATCAAGTTTCCTTTGAAATATATCGGACTCCCGTAAACATGAAATGGCTTAGACCTATTGAAGTAGAAATACCTTATTTAGCTGATTTAATTGAAAAATAGCAGCATATATATAATTTCTGAGTTGAGTTATGATTTTTGGAAAAAAATTCTGAAGCCAACTTACAAGTATCCAGAATAACAGCTTCCATCGCAATATTTCACAAATACCAAGTTCCAATTGTAAAAGTATTTATTGGTCTGTTCAAGACCAGACAAGAACCCATCAAAGTCTGCAGTCTTTGCCCAGTAACTTGAAGAGCCCAACCTAGTCATGCTCCTCTGGTAGCACTCTTCTTTGCTCTCGCAGTCACCACCTCCTTCCAAATGCACAATAAATTTATTTGCACCACTGCCAGTACCTATACAGTGTATCATTAGTAGAGCTGATACTTTAGCTGCTGTTTTAGCTTTTACCTGGTCTGAAATAATACCCAGGTGGCGAGCCATCTAGACAAACAGCTTCTCCATGATTTTCTAGCAGCACTAAGCGAGCCTCTTTAGATGTAGCAAGAGCAAACAAGAGCGTCAATCCAAAGACAGGCAAAAGGTTAGCCATCACGAGCTTGGCTTGTAGTGTTGTTGTAGTACCATAATTTTATATAGTTCTAGTACTAGTTCTAGAACTAGAGTTTGATAAAATTTAGTTCTAGTTCTAGTTCCGGAACTAGAGTTTGATAAAGTTTAGTTCTAGTACTAGTTCTGGAACTAGAGTTTGATAAAGTTTAGTTCTAGTACTAGTTCTGGAACTAGAGTTTGATAAAGTTTAGTTCTAGTACTAGTTCTAGAACTATAGTTTGATAAAGTTAGTTCTAGTACTAGTTCTAGAACTAGATTTCAATAAATTTTAGCTATTGTTCTGGTTCTAGAGCTAAGTTATAGTTCTTGTACTTGTTCTGGCAATGGAGTTTAAGAAGCTTAGTTCTAATTGGAAATAATTTCTAAATACTGCTTCTTTTTGCTTCTGCTGTCATGCTTTAACTGCTTAGCTTTGAACTGAACAAGTATTCAAAGTCTATTGATGTACTTATGCATTATAATCTATGTCTAAGTAACAAATTCATACATTATTTGTTACTCAGTCTTTGTTATGTACTAAAATATTTCACTGACAAATTAGTACCTTCTTTGTCAAGTTATATTGTTCTACAATTCTAGTTCCAAACTAGTTCTAGTATCACAAGAGAATGTACTTTTAGTTCCAATTTAGTTCTAGTACTGAGACTCTGGTAAAGTTTAGTTCCAGTTTAGTTCTAGTACTACAAGTCTCGTATAAGCTAGTTCTAGTTTAGTTCTGGTTCTTACATTGGTTGTAAAAATAGTACTAGTTCTAGTTCTTGGAACTAGAACTATGAAAAAAAGGCAGTACTAGAATTGATTTAGTTCTAGTACCAAGGAACTACAACAACACTATTGGCTTGCAATAATTAATTAAACCACACCTAAAAATGCAAACACGTGGGCGTTAGCTCAAGGTGCTAATTTGCATTCATGGAAAAGCAATACTTTTATAGTAAGCACAAAAGAGTTACAGCAATCAACAAGATTTATTGCATGGATAAGGACAGTCAATTTCTTTGACACTTCCTCCAGATTTCCCAAAGTACTAGTTAGCAAATGTCTCTGCTGCACTCTGCCCTCCAACCTTAACTTCGTTCCATCCACGGCTACTAAGCGATTGGCAATGAGCAAAACAAGAATCAAGAAAGGCACCATTAGTAGTTGAATTTATAATATTAGTCTCTGTGGCTTGAAACTCCTATTTTACATATATACATTGATGACATTAAGAGTACTGTAAAATACTTTGAAAAACTCTTGCAGTTTCTCCATCTGTTCTGGAGTGCAGTGTGGTGGGTTACAGTCTAACTGGAGATTATTCTTTAGCTGCCATGTATCATATTGTGAATTAAATGAGAAGATAGGAGTTTTTATAAAAGGGTAAAGATACTGACGGAGAAAAAAATTTATATCAATAGCTTCAATAATAATATTGACATACTTCTGGTCCCAAACATTTATAAGTATCATTTCCAGTATAAACTTTAGCACAAGAACCAGTCAAACCAATCGACATATTCTGCATTTTATATACTGCAAGGAACAAGAATGTGACAGTTATGATTACACCATCCAAGCATTCATTTTTAAACAATGCAGTTATTTAAGCTTACATTTCTGCCCTCTCTCTTTTGCGACAGGCTCCCCATTTACATTAGGTACCTCAATAAAGTACCTAGATTTAGCATTAAAGAGGTCATTAATTGATATCATAGGGCTTACCCAGCATCTGAAATTGCACGATATTTAGCAGAATGGGCAAAACACTTCCAACACGAGACACCTACGGTGCTTGGACTCGCCACAGTTGCTTTTGAATTTATGCACTATAAAAACAATGAATCATGGGTTTCATTTCTATTATGCAGCATGATAGAGATAATGACCATAATTCCGCATTGCTTTCGATTAATATATAGTGTATGTTTTGCACTGACTCAAGTCAAAAGAGCTTTAAAAACTAAAACCTACATATATACTGTGATGGCACAGATATTTTTGTCTTGATAGATTTTATTTGCCTAAGAGATCATGCATAAGACAGCAAACAAAAAATTATGCATTAAGAAATCCAAGCAGCAATGCAAGCATTTAAAATTGCCAATTATTAATAGAGGCGTGGTTTCTGTGCCAATAAATTATAGATAATAGAGTACAGGTTTTTAATATTTTCATACAGTTTTATGTAATAGTGCCACAGTAGCAGCAACTAGATCTACATGTATACATGTGCATGCAACTTACTATCATCATCATCATCATTAATCTCTTCCAAAGGTAAAATGAATTATAGAGGTAAAATAATGTTGTTAAATATATTTTATATACCTCTTGGAGACATTCAATCTGTTTATCTTTTGACAAATCTTCTCTTTTTTTGTTGAACCACAGTGACTCATTATTAGTTAGTGATCGAGGAATTCTTTCCATTTTGCAGTAAACAGGATCAGAGTTTGTCTGCTTCTTAGCATCAATGTCTTGAATGTAATGAACGTCACTGGAAAGACTGCATTGACACACGTATTGTAAACTTCTTGATGATCGATCCACATGATGACCATGGTAAAGAATGAGAGTGTCTTCTACCTTTTGGCAACATTCGTCCAATAACTTCAATAATTGCTGACAAACTGTTTTGAAAGGAACAGGATGACTAATCTCAGGGACATATCTCAATACATCAGCTTGAATAGCATCATTAATATCAGTGAGAAACAAATCATCAGAAGGATGGCCATAAGAAAAGCAGACACGATTACGATAGATACGTTTTATCTCAACTTTAGAGCGTAACTTCATGGCAATAGTTAATCGATCAAAGAAACCAACAGTAGGTGCTGCATAAACATTATCGAAATTGAGCTTAACATTCGGATTTGCAGCAACAGTGGTTGCTAAATGAGTGAAGAAGCCAGGAGGTACATACCCAGTGGAGAATGTAATGTGTACAGGTGAGGCTCTTAGCTTATAACCAGGTCGTGCTTCATTAGGATCACCTGTGTATCCTGGTAGTACTGCTGGAAGAAAATATTGCTTGAATCTGCTATCATCATAAAGCTCAGTTTGAACCTGAGCTGCAAGACGAAAATGAACTAAAAGTTCAATTATTTCTTCTGGATCAATACCACTTGACTGCCATACTTCTTGATAAAGTGGTTGAATAAGAATACCATTATTTCGTAACAAATACCATCTATTTGTTCCACTCCATTCTTTTTCTAGTGGAAACACCTTCCCAATGGCATCAACAAACCATTTTGGACTGAGAATGACTTTTTTATTCAAACCTTCTATTTGAGGATAGTAAAGCACAGCTCCCAGCTCATGGTAGAATTTCAATACTTCAGGAACATCACCTGCTGGTATATGGCATGCCACTCCAATGGCAATGGCATCAGATACACTAATGACATTCTGCTTTAGCTCTTGAAGAACTTTGCGAAAGATAACCCAATTGACAGGGGTTTTGACAGCCAATTTATTGATAAAACTATCAATTGCTCCATGTAAATCCGTAATGCTTGGATCTTCTTTGACTCCTTTGCCCGAGGTTGTATTATCAATGATTAGAACATCTTTGATCAGATCTGAGAACTCTTTCTCCTCATACAGAGACTGGATCTGCTTCTTTACTTCTTTCTTCCTTTTTCTCCTCAGCTTGTCACCACGAGTGCCAATACAGTAGAGACTAGGAGAAGTATCATCTTTGTTGTGCTTTATGAGGTGACTGTGTATTGTAGACATCCATTTGGCCATTAGATCACTCGTGCTTTCATTCACTACCTCACCAAACAGCACTCTACCATCAGGAGTATTCTGACGTGACTGCCATCTTTCCATGAAATCCTTTGAAGCATCAAACAGGAGAAGAAACATTGTACGAGGAGTGAGGAAGGCTAAGAGAATCTCAAGGAACACTGGCTGACCACCACAATCCCATATATGAAGAAATGGCTAGTCATTACATGTATGTTATAACAAATGCTATCAAAGTAATTGACTTACTTGAACAAGTGATTCTGTTGTCCAATAAGTAACATGAACTCTTTCAAGTATTGATTGGATATGACTCTCTAAATTCAAATCAGAAGCTATGAAACCAGTAGAAACTAATCCATTCGATTCATCATGAGAATATTTTGCACTCAATACTGAAGTATGGTGTGAGGATGATCTAAAATGAAAGGATTCAAACAAACGAGCAATTTCTTCAAGTTCATCTTCTTCTGTGGCTTCTCTCCATTTGTTTCCTCTCCTTGTTTGCCACTTGTGTCCAAATGGTCGTACGGAGGATACATCAGATACAATGGTGCTTGTAGTATGAGGATTGAAAGGTTTTTCCATTAATGAACGCTTGAGAGACGTCTTGCCAGTACCAGCTGATCCCAGTAACATAAGACGAGCATACGCTACATCAGCACTTCCTTGTTCTTTGAGAGCTCTCTCATAGGCACCTATTGATACATGTACAATGCATAAGATATATCATAGATTATGGATAATTTTGGCAGTTTACTTACTTAAATCCTATAAAATAGTGCAGAAAATATTTCTTAAAATCTAATTTTACATCTCATGACTTACTGGCTATTATAACCACAACATTTGGACAGAAAATAAAATTACTCATTCATATGTGATGTGACCTACTGTCTGAAAAATTGTGAATAACACAGTTTAGTAAAGTATCACAATGGTACCATAGAAGAACTAAATAAAATTACACATTCACATGTGACGTGACTCACTTCCTGAAAAATTGTGAATAACACAGTTTAGTAAAGTATCACAATGGTATCATAGAAGAAAAGGATAAAATTACACATTCACATGTGACGTGACTTACTTCCTGAAATATTGTGAATAACACAGTTTAGTAAAGTATCACAATGGTATCATAGAAGAAAAGAATAAAATTACACATTCACATGTGATGTGACTTACAATCTTAAAGATTGTGAATAACACAGTTTAGTAAAGTATCACAATGGTATCATAGAAGAAAAGAATAAAATTACACATTCACATGTGACGTGACTTACTACCTAAAAGATTGTAAATAACACAGTTTAGTAAAGTATCACAATGGTATCATAGAAGAAAGGAAAAGAAGTACACAATCACATTATGTGACATGACTTACATTCATTGTCT
>NW_003546720.1:9550-11233 GCF_000090795.2 Amphimedon queenslandica | reverse complement strand
GACCATCATCATCATGGCGACCATTACCTCGGGGGGCACGACCATACCCAGGACATGATGGTTGGGTTGTGGGTACTGGCTGGTATCATTGCTTTCCTAATTGTGGAGAAGTTTGTGAGGACAATTAAAGGAGGCGGACACAAACACGTCCATTTTAATAGTGAGGTTGAGGAGAGACGTTATAGGGAAGGGGCCGGGCGGAGCCAAGTCATAGAGACTAAAAATGGTCCACTTTCTGACGAGGGGAACAAGGAAGGACTGAGACAAAGAGGAGGAGGAGGAATAATGGCAAAGAAAGAGAAAGAGGAAAAGAAGAGAAAAGGTAAATAAAGGAATTTAAAACAGGTGGTGGTTGTCATGGTTAGCCTATCTTTCACTGTAACTAATCCAGACACAAACCATTTGATCTGTAGCTCCATTTGATCTATGACATATTGTCTCTCTCTCGAAGAAATTATTGTCTTTTCCCCATTTTCCATTCTTGCCTGAAATGAGAGCAAGTTTTTATTTATAATATTTAAATTGCATGTACATGTACATGCACATTGTAAGGATGAATCCTTAGTATAGTTAGTGTAGTAGTAGAGATCTAGAGAGACCCTCTCCTCCCCCTCCCCCCTCTCTCTCCCCTCTCTCCCTCCCTTAGAATGGTTCTAGTCTCATTTGCTCTTCCAATGCTAGATACTGCAAAGCCTAAAACTTTTATTTGGACTTGAGAAGATTTGAGAAGCTAACAGCATGAAGGATAAAGAGGAATTGTTCTGGAGACAAGGGGACTTTGGTTATGTTAATGATGTAGCAAAGTCATTGATGACATTGTGTGAAATGAAAGAACAAGTAATTCATTATTAAAATTATATAATCATTGACGTTGTTTATTTGTAATTATTTCAGGAAACCTCAGAAATGAATAATAAATAAACTTTCCTTTCCCTTTTATCTCTCCCCCCTCTCTCTCACATTCCCCCCTCTCTCTCCCTCCCTCTCTCTCCCTCCCCCCTCTCTCTCTCCCTCTCTCCCTCCCTCTCTTGCTCCCTCCCTCTCTCTCTCCCTCCCCCTCTCTTTCTCCCCCTCTCTCTCTCCCCCTCTCTCTCTCCCTCCCCCTCTCTCTCTCCCCCCTCTCTCTCCTTCCCTCAGAATGGCTCTAGTCTCATTTGCTCTTCCAATGCTAGATACTGCAAAGCCAAAAACTTTTATTTGGACTTGAGAAGATTTGATGAGTTCGCCACAAGACAGGGCGACACTTACAGGAGGTACGCTCTGAATGCAAAACACTCCATTACTCTAGACAAAATATCTCTTTATAGCTTTAGAGAGAATATCTTTGAGCCGGGAGAGGTTGGGGGACACTGTTAACTGGACAAGCCATTGCTAAGAGAACAGGGTGGGCATAAGTCTCCATTACAGTCCTGGTATGCCGAACTGGAGGAGTATAATGGCTTTGATTCTGACCCTTTTGAAACTGGAGGGTGTGACCTTATTATTGATAAACCGAGCGTGTTTATTAAGCTTGATGCTGGTATGAATTTATGCATGTATGTACATGTACATGTACTTTTATACGTACATGTACATATGTATGTAAGTACATGTACATCAGTAAATGTACATGTACATATTATGTATGTCCTCATTACTTTTAAAGGTATTTGTTACATGTAGCACTATTATATGTCAATATTA
>NW_003546720.1:0-7809 GCF_000090795.2 Amphimedon queenslandica | reverse complement strand
TTTGAGCTGATTCCGACTTCAATTTTTCAGTTACGGCCATTTTAAGAAAATGCCAAAATGTATTATTCTGTATTATGGTATTACTGTAGGTTCCTGGCTGCTATAGATCAGGCCTCATGCAAGCTTTCTCAAAACATTTAATTAAGAGACTAAACATAACACAAGAAATACCAGAGGTAAAAGTAAACAGAAATAAACAATAAAAATAAGTAAATATAAACTTATTTATTTATATTTAATAATTAGGAGTCGATAGTTAGAGTGACTCTTTTATCAAGAACAACCAAACACAGACGAATAGTAAATGAAGATGAAGTAACTACATAAATAATAATAATAATAATAACTACACATCATTTTAGTTGATAAAGGCAATGAAAACAGTTGGATATTTTCGGCTAAGAGTAGTCGACTACAAATACAGGTGCAACAATAATTTACTATAATTTACTAATAATTTACTAGTAACGCTAGTATACTAGTATTGAAAATTGGCTATAACTCTAATCTTGTAATCTTATCCTTTTCATTTGGCATCTCACTTGTACTTTCATAACATTAATCATTATATACTCCAACTGTCATCATTATCTCATAGTCAGCCTCCAGTCAAAACTTCCTATATCAATAACAATAGCCACACATAATAATAATGAATACAATTACGACACAATACATTATAATAGCATATGATCATTGTTGTCTTTAATTGTAGGAATTTCCCCTTTCTTGAACAGATTGAGGTAGTTTATATTTTGATAATGAAATATTTTTATTTTATTCCTATCTCTATACTGCAGTCTTCTCACAACACTGATATATTTATTGGGATGCACGGCTCTGGTCTAACTCACTTACTTTTCCTCCCAGACTGGGGAGCCATATTTGAAATGTAAAATAATACATGAACTTATTGTACATGTACATCTCTCTCTCTCTTTTATAGCTATAATACTGAAGATGAGAGGTGTTATAAAGATCTAGCAAGATTGAGGTAAGACAATAAAAGTCAATTAATATATTACTCTTCTTCTCTCTATCTCTCAGAGGTGTAGAATACTTAACTTGGCAAGACAACACTAAAGTTTGGAAAGAGAGAGAAGTAAGAGTATACCAGTAGGCAGGGCCGCCAATAGGCTACGTGGGGCCCAGGGCAAAAGCTTTGATGGGCCCCTACTAATAAAAATTGCCCCCCCCCTTATTAATAACAGTGATTAACAAAATGGCCCAGCAAGAGTTAACTTAAATTCATTAATATTTTTCTGTAAAAAACTATGCATACTTTACTACTGACCAGGGGCTTGGGGGCCCGGGGCAAAATGCCCCACCTGCCCCCCCCCTATTGGCAGCCCTGCCAGTAGGTGTCTGTCAAAAATATGTGTAATAAAAATTGAGAATGTGAAAAAATGTGGTCTAAGAATCAACTCAAACTTTCTATTATTTTTAAATTTTATACTTCATAACTCATAATGACAAAATCCTAAGGAGTGATTGCATATAATTATTAACATAACATTGCATGTATTTTATACAGAAAAAGTAATAATTATGTACCTTTAATATTCCCTTTATTTCCTATACAGGGTCTTCATCCTCAAATGGGTACTCCTCATGCTAAATTCACTAACTATTCCTTTGATCTCTTGGAGTTTATGAGTCTAATGATGTCACTGGGGGACAGAGTACAGCAAAGAAAAGCTGCTTATTTCTCTCAGAGAATTTTTACAACTTAAATTACAATTTTAATAAAAGCAGTTGAGCAAATAGCTAAGCATTAATTTTATGTACACATTGCCAAATATAAATTATTATCACTGCAATAAGTTAATAAGCAGCAAAAGGCTTGTTCTTGATAAACCTGTCCAGTATTGCATTACAGAAATGAAAAGAATCCGTCCATCAGTCTTTGTGCTATTCTTTAACTATCATCATCTCTCTATCAATTATTATTATTACCTCCTTCTTTCATTATTATTTTAAATAATAAAAAATAATATTTTTGTAAAAATTAATTTTAACTATATACCCAGTAAAAATATAATAAGATAACTTTATTAATATGGACGCTCATTAAGGGGCTCCAGATATTTTTTTCTAATGTTATCAGCAACCTCCCTCTCTCCCATTGCATCTAGTGCTGCTACTAATGATATCCAGTTTGATCCACCTCCTCTTGTTTCTCTTACTCCATCCTCTCCCTTTAGCCAGGAAGATAGACATCCCATTAGACATTTCCATACTTGTCCTCTGCAGTTTACTTCAATTGCATTTAGTGTACGCTCATATAATCCTAAGTACAGGCCTAACTGTTTCCAGTTGTTGGCATAATCAAACTGTTGATTTAATGTTAATTCTTGAAGGACTGTAGCAAGATCTGTAATACCTGCATGATAATAATAACAGTACTATATACTCTCTTATAGTCTTACCAAGCAGTTTATCAGTGAGTGTTTCTTGTACTTCATCATTGATCTTAAGTACATCAATATCTATACATTATATTAAATACCAATAATACTTGATACATACACATAATGTTTGTATAGTTCAATGTACAATAATTATAATAATGTTTGTTAATGGATGATGTGTACATATCTTACCAGACTGTCCTTTCTCTATTGAAGTACTTCCATGTTCCTGAGATCCATTCAAAGTGTTGGTTGTAGTTCCTTTATCTTTATTATTATTATACTTTACTCCTCCATCTCCCTACACACACAATATAGTAAAATAATGATGATGAGGAGTGTTTCTGATGTTAATTACCTTAATACCACGCTCCAAATTTGACGTTAGTAATGTTAGCTTTTGAAGAATAATATCTAAATTAACAATAAGTACATAAATAATGTAAAAATAGTGACAGTGAATGATCACATCTACTTGTTGATCATCATTGGACTCACTGATCTGTGTGGGTGAGTAATTAGTAGTTGATTTGACCTTTTGAATTAATAGAGCTATTATACAGAATAAAATGTATGTCATATAGTATCTGCCTGTCACTTACTAGTATCATCATCATCATCATCATTATCCTCTTTTAGGTCTACAAGTCTAGGTGAAGTCTAGATTATAGAGGTAAAACAAAAATAATGTCATTTAACATAATTATTTTATACCTCTAATTGGAGCTGTTTTTCTTGTGGCATATGTTTTGTCTTTTCTTTAAACCACAGTGACTCATTATTAGTTAGGGAGCGAGGGCGTCTTTCCTTTTTGCAGTAAACAGGATCAGAGCACATCTGCTTCTCAGCATCAATGTCTTTAATGTAATGAACTTCCTTTGAATGTCTGCATCGACACACATATTGTATTTTTCTTGATGATCGATCATTATGGTGATGATAAAGAATCAGAGTTTCTTCTACTTGTTGGCAACAATCATCTAGTAACTTCAATATTTGCTGACAAACTGTTTTCAAAGAAAGAGGATGCCTACTCTCAGGGACATATCTCAACACATCAACTTGAATAGCTTCATTAATATCAGTGAGAACAAAATCATCAGAAGGATGACCATAAGAGAAGCAGACACGATTACGATAGATGCTTCTTCTCTCAACTTTGGAACGAAGATTCATGGTAATAGCTAATCGATCAAAGAAACCAACAGCAGGTGCTACATAAACATTATCAAAATTGAGCTTAACATTGGTATCAGTGGCTACAGCAGTTGCTAAACGAGTGAAGAAGCCAGGAGGTACATACCCAGTGGAGAATGTAATGTGTACAGGTGAGGCTCTTAGCTTATAACCAGGCCGTACTTCATTAGGGTCACCTGTGTATCCTGGTAGCACTGCTGGAAGAAAATATTGCTTGAATGTGCTATCATAATGTTCGGTTTGAACTTGAGCTGCAAGACGAAAATGAACTAAAAGTTCAATTATTTCTTCTGGATCAATACCACTTGACTGCCATATCTCTTTATAGAGTGGTTGAACAAGAATACCTTTAGTTTGTAACAAACACCATCTACATGTATATGTTTCACTCCACCCTTTATCCAGTGGGAATGCTTTCCCAATGACACCAACAAACCATTTTGGACTCAGAATGACTTTATTTTTGAGACCTTTTATTTGAGGATAGTAAAGCACAGCTCCCAGCTCATGGTAGAATTTTAATACTTCAGGAACATCAGCTGCTGGTATATGGCACGCCACTCCAATGGCAATGGCATCAGATACACTAATGATATTCAGCTCTAGCTCTTGAAAAAATTTACGGAAGAGGACCCAATTGACAGGGGTTGGAACAACCTAATGTATTGATAAAGGTATCAATGGCTCCACGTAATTTTGTAATATTTAGATCTTCTCTTCCTCCTTTGCCTGAGGTTGTATTATCTATAATGAGCACATCTTTAATAAGATCTGAGAACTCTTTTTCCTTGTACAGGGACTTTATTTGCTTCTTTACTTGTTCTTTTTTTCCTTCCTCTAGCTTGTCACCACGAGTGCCAATACAGTAGAGATTAGGAAAAGGAAGTATCATCTTTGCTGTGCTTTATGAGGTGACTGTGTATTGTAGACATCCACTTGACCATTAAATCACTTGTGCTTTCATTCACTACCTCACCAAACAGCACTTTACCATCAGAAGTATTCTGACGTGACTGCCATCTTTCTCTGAAATCCTTTGAAGCATCAAACAGGAGGAGAAACATTGTACGAGGAGTGAGGAAGGCTGGAAGAATCTCAAGGAACACTGGCTGACCACCACAATCCCATATATGAAGAAATGGCTATATATACAGATTGGTATATCATAATGCTAAAAGTAAGTAAACAAGACTCACTTGAACAAGTGATTCTTTTATCTGATCAGTGGAACCTTTAGCTTTTTTAAGTATTGATTTGATACGAATCTCTACATTCCAATCAGAAGCTATTGAACTAGTAGAAACTAATGCATCTGAATCATCATGAGAATATTCTGCACTCAATACAGATGGATGGTGTGAGGGCGATCTAGACTGAAAGGATTTAAACAAATGTGCAAGTTCATCAATTTCGTCTTCTTCTGTAGCTTCTCTCCATTTGTTTCCTCTCATTGTTTGCCACTTGTGTCCAAATGGTCGTACAGAGAAAACATCAGATATAATGGTGCTTGTAGTATGAGGATTGAAAGGTTCTTCCATTAATGAACGCTTGAGAGATGTTTTACCAGTACCAGCTGATCCCAGTAACATAAGACGAGCATACGCTACATCAGCACTTCCTTGTTCTTTGAGAGCTCTCTCATAGGCACCTAAGTATGTAAGATAAATATCAATGGGTACTCACAATACGCATGTAAAGTGAATCCTCCACAGAGTTTACAAGTGTATACAAAGCGATTACTCACTTATATCCTATAAATGTGAAGCGAAAATCTATTGCATTAAAAAATTTATTCCAAACTTACTATTGGCTGAATAACAACATTAAAACATAAAAGAAAAGAATAAAAATTACACATTTACATGTGATGTGACTCACTGCCTGGAAGATTGTGAATAACACAGTTTAGTAAAGTATCACAATGGTATCATAAAAGAAAAGAATAAAACTACACATTCACATGTGACATGACTTACTTCCTGAAAGATTGTGAATATAACACAGTTTAGTAAAGTATCACAATGGTATCATAGAAGAAAAGAATAAAATTGCACATTCACATGTGACACGACTTACTTCCTGAAGATTGTGAATAACACAGTTTAGTAAAGTATCACAATGGTATCATAGAAGAAAAGAATAAAATTACACATTCAGATGTGATGTGACTCACTGCCTGAAAGATTGTGAATAACACAGTTTAGTAAAGTATCACAATGGTATCATAAAAGAAAAGAATAAAATTACACATTCACATGTGACATGACTTACGATCTAAAAGATTGTGAATAACACAGTTTAGTAAAGTATCACAATGGTATCATAAAAGAAAAGAATAAAACTACACATTCACATGTGACATGACTTACGATCTAAAAAATTGTGAATAACACAGTTTAGTAAAGTATCACAATGGTATCATAAAAGAAAAGAATAAAATTACACATTCACATGTGACATGACTTACTGGCTGAAATATTGTGAATAACACAGTTTAGTAAAGTATCACAATGGTATCATAGAAGAAAAGAATAAATTACACATTTACATGTGACATGACTTACAGTCTAAATAACACAATTTAGTAAAGTATCACAATGGTATCATAAAAGAAAAGAATAAAATTACACATTCACATGTGATGTGACTTACTGACTGAAATATTGTGAATAACACAGTTTAGTAAAGTATCACAATGGTATCATAGAAGAAAAGAATAAATCACACATTCACATGTGACGTGACTTACATCCTAAAGATGGTGAATAACACAGTTTAGTAAAGTATCACAATGGTATCATAGAAGAAAAGAATAAAATTACAGATTCACATGTGATGTGACTTACTGACTGAAATATTGTGAATAACACAGTTTAGTAAAGTATCACAATGGTATCATAGAAGAAAAGAATAAATCACACATTCACATGTGACGTGACTTACTTGCTGAAAGATTGTGAATAATACAGTTTAGTAAAGTATCACAATGGTATCATAGAAGAAAAAAATAAAATTACAGATTCACATGTGATGTAACTTACATTCTAAAGATGGTGAATAACACAGTTTAGTAAAGTATCACAATGGTATCATAGAAGAAAAGAATAAAATTACACACTTACATGTGACATAACTTACAAGCTAAAAGATTGTGAATAACAATGATATCATAGAAGAAAAGAATAAATCACACATTCACATGTGACGTGACTTACAGTCTAAATAACACAGTTTAGTAAAGTATCACAATGGTATCATAAAGAAAAGAATAAAATTACACATTCACATGTGATGTGACTTACTGACTGAAAGATTGCAAATAACACAGTTTAGTAAAGTGTCACAATGGTATCATAGAAGAAAAGAATAAAATTACACATTCACATGTGATGTGACTTACTGCCTGAAACATTGTGAATAACACAGTTTAGTAAAGTGTCACAATGGTATCATAGAAGAAAGAATAAATTACACATTCACATGTGACGTGACTTACTTCCTGAAAGATTGTGAATAACACAGTTTAGTAAAGTATCACAATGGTATCATAGAAGAAAAGAATAAAATTACAAACTTACATGTGACATAACTTACAAGCTAAAAGATTGTGAATAACAATGATATCATAAAAGAAAAGAATAAATCACACATTCACATGTGACGTGACTTACATACTGAAAGATTGTGAATAACACAGTTTAGTAAAGTATCACAATGGTATTATAGAAGAAAAGAATAAAATTACACATTCACATGTGACGTGACTTACATACTGAAAGATTGTGAATAACACAGTTTAGTAAAGTATCACAATGGTATTATAGAAGAAAAGAATAAAATTACACATTCACATGTGACGTGACTTACTTCCTAAAAGATTGTGAATAACACAGTTTAGTAAAGTATCACAATGGTATCATAAAAGAAAAGAATAAAATTACACATTCACATGTGACGTGACTTACTTCCTGAAAGATTGTGAATAACACAGTTTAGTAAAGTATCACAATGGTATCATAGAAGAAAAGAATAAAATTACACATTCACATGTGACGTGACTTACTTCCTGAAAGATTGTGAATAACACAGTTTAGTAAAGTATCACAATGGTATCATAGAAGAAAAGAATAAAATTACACATTCACATGTGACGTGACTTACAAACTGAAAGATTGTGAATAATACAGTTTAGTAAAGTATC
>NW_003546719.1:73147-74873 GCF_000090795.2 Amphimedon queenslandica | reverse complement strand
CGTTAATGTTACTAAGTTATCTGAAGGAAAAAATATGTTACACTAACACAGTAACAAATAAAATTTTGCTTCGTGTGCTAGTCTTTGCAAACTGTAGTGAAGCCCTTTAATGTTGTTGTTAGTGTGACATCATTCTTCCTTTTATTTCACTTTCCATTCATTTTCTAGTTAACTGGTCATAACTAAACAAAACTGAGTGAATAAGATCAAGAGGCACTTCACTATGTGGCCTTATCAACAAAGTGATGATTGCCTGGAACATAATCACTTAGCTGCATGAAAATGTGATTAATATCTTACACAACATTCTCAATTTTACAAATTACCTTAAGTGGAACCTATAAGTACATGCACATGTAATTAAATTAATCATAGAGCAATAACAACTCCCTGTTTTTGACTTCTGAAGCATTTTTTCATAATGCATGTGCTAAATGTGATTTGTAATTACAACTTCGAATGCCTTGGAAAAGTAAAGCAAGTATGGAACAAATACCCACTCAATGAAAACAAAAATATTATTTGAAAGAACCTATTCGTCGGACAAAAATGGCAAGTCATGAATTAATAGTTAAGAAACAGGCTTGTAAATGAAGGGGTTAGGCTTCTCAGAAATTTAAGACAAGTCAAATACAATGCTCCACTGTGTAGCACTGAAAGAAATAAGGTGTATTTTTTGTCAATCAATCCTTCTCTTTCTTTGTACTATAATTAAGTCAGGGTTGTCTCCAATAAAGTTGGAACCTGTCCATGATGTTGTATTCACCTCTTCATTTGGTTCTGTAACCTAGAGTCAATGATCGTTGTAGCAACCAGAATGTCTTTGTGCTAAAAATAATAATTTAAGATATACCTGAAGTCATAAGCAGGTGCAGGGTAGGGCATAGTCTGACAATATCTGACTAAAAATTTTAACTGGGATAAGCCATCCAAGTGAACCAGGATTGGTTCTTTACATGTTAATTACAGCTTTACTAGCTATGTAGCTTTGGGCATATTATTGTTGATATTTCTGTATAATCATAAGGTGTGTTTGGCTAAAGTATGCGCCCAAAATTCTTATGAAATAGTGGATGTGGCCAAAATGGCAGTGAGCTTTGCTCACCATTTTATTGCCCACTTGCTCTTCCAATCCTGCCGCCATGTTTGCCTAATTTAACTAATATAACTAAACAATCTAATTGATTAGAAGTGAAATATCATGTAGACACAGTCTGTTTTAAATCTGCTTTCTCATCATGTCCTCCACAATCATTGTCAAAGCTTTAGATGTAGTTACAACTTTAGAAATACCAGCATGTGATTTAATTATTAGAAAATTGTGAGCAACTTAGTTATAAATACTTACATGTACATATTCATTGGCATGACGTACCATAGGTTGGGATATGTTCGTGGCTGCAAATATTTGCGGTCATGAAAAAAGTTGAATTAAAAGCCATGGAAACTGTTAGACCTTTGCTATGACAATAAGACCACGTGTTTAGTCTTCAGCTATTCATCTGTTCCTTAGCAGCTTTAGTGGAGCCATTTACCAATAGCGAGTCCTTCTTTACCTGTTACCTTCTTGTATGGACTTCTACCTCAGAGTTCTCAGCCTTTTTGCAGCAAATTGTTGTTCTGTGAGGTGGTGATATTAAACCACACCCAAGTCAATTAACACACTAACTAGAATGGGCAGACAGTCCCAAGATACAGCAAGACAGTAGTTCTAAGAATAACTGGT
>NW_003546719.1:63142-69549 GCF_000090795.2 Amphimedon queenslandica | reverse complement strand
GTGTTGGAACTAAGTTTCTACAGATGCAGCATTCTTGGCTAATGCAGATAAACTTTATTATTGAAGGAACAAAGGCTGTCGATGCTGAAGGTCTGGGTACAGAAGAATAATTATTAGGAAAAAGTAATTGAGTGTGCATGTGAAAATAATGTAGTTCTTTTCACCAAGGATGGAAGGATCGTCATCAGTTTTCACATCTATCGTATTTGCTTCATGTTACGTCAGTTTAAGGAAAAGAAATAAGACAGTTTATTCTCATCAACTAATGGGCCTCATTATCAGCATTTCAGTGACAATGCAACAACAGAAACTATTGCACATGATGATTTATCAGAATTGCACTTCAATCAAGGTACTGTCTTGTTTGGGCTGGTAGTGTTCAAATTCATTGATGAACCATTATTATTTTTGATTATCAGATTCTAGTAATTATCTGTGCCTTAATAAGAAATACAGTCCTCTTTGTGAAAGCTGTTTTCCTTTATCCTTGCCCACTTCTATCTTGGTATTGGCTCATCCATTTGTCGCTCAAACTGATCCAGACACATCTCTTTCTTCACTATTTACTTGTGTAAACTCAGTGAAATTATTATTCGTCTCTAATTCTGACTACACCTAGTCACGTGCCTGTTGCTGACATGGATAAGTCACTTGATGTTTTTCTGACAAATATTAATGCCTTAAAAAGATGAGTCATCTGTGATTCAGTCACTTGTAAAGATGGGCGAATCCAGCTATTTGCAATCGATTCCGATTAATACATCTGTGCTAGGCTTGAGGACATTATGCTTCACTTCTCAGCTGTAATTCTTTGCTGCATTGCTCAATATTTTATGCCATTTTTTTTACTAAATCACTCATTATTGCCACTAAATGCCCTAAATTAATTTTTAAAGTCTGTTAAACAGGTGTCAATCTTTATCTGTACAGTTATATCAAAGCATTAACTACATAATCTTGGAGTGATAAATGCCACTTAAAGACTGAACTTCAAAGTCAGACCCACTGCTGCTGTTAGTCTTGGAACATTCAGTATCTCTAGTTTACGATCATCACTTAAAAATGCAGCCTTTATTCCACTTATTCTGTAATTTCTCGTAAAATTCCTGGATATATGCTCAGTAAATTATTATACTATTTTGCAAATAATTTTGCTGCTTAAATGGACACAAGCCTAATCTGTGCATGCGCATAACCACATGTTATTTATTGGAGCAGCACTAAAAATGCAATAATGAATAAGGTTAATGAGTGGTTTATTAACTAATGTTATTAACTGAAGGGTGTGGCTTAATTTGGAATCATTTTAAACAATTCCCACTATGATTCCAAACAATTGTCACTTTTCATTCAATACAAGTACGATTCCATTGAAAATCAAATGCATATTCCGGACTACGTCACTAGTGAATTGTTTGTTTACCCAGTTTTGAGAGCTGGAGAGTGAAACTGATATTCCTGACACTGTTGTCCATATGCAACAGATGTTATCAAAACTCAATGGTCTTGATACATATTTCAAAGCAACTCATTTACTAATAGTTTATGCTATCAATAAAGACAAGGATCTAGAGTCAGATTATGACGTTTTTGTTTATCATGAAGATAAAGTCTCTTCATTATCCTTCTGGTTACATCAGCTCTGCCGGTCCTCTCCCTCTTGTCTTCTCAGAGCTCCTACAGAAAACAATCTGCTCAATAACAAGATTCAATTACATGAGAGGTCTATTACTACTAGTCTACCTGAGAATAGTGACGATGCTCTACTCATTCTATGACATGAGGCTACTTAGCAGACTACAAGTCTTAGCTCTTTGTTGTATGTAAAGAATTACTAGCTGGTGAGCACAATCTTGAAGATGATATTCTATTACTGTAAATCTTCTTAATATTCAACACTCTAACTTCATCAAATTAAATATTTTCTTCGAAATTTTAACAAGATTACCTCTAATTATTTGAATATGCAATATTACAAGCTGAGTATTTCAATTTTGACATATTCCTTTTATTTTGGCACAAGATTGACCACTTGCTTCAGTCCACCGTAGCAAGCAGCTGGGACTTTGAAATGACCCTCCCTTCAATTTAGTCAATAAAAATTATTTCAAAGAAATAAATTTATAACCTCAATTTCTTCAATATTACTGATTTTAAAGTGAAATTAATTTGCATAATTTTTAGAAGAACTACGGTATATTTCACAATGATTTAAGGAAGCAATTATTTGATTGTTTGCATATCAATTGTAGGCATCTCACTCAATGCAAGACTGATTCTCTTGGTTGCAAGCACAGGAGTCAAACTTCCTAAATTAAACATTTCTGTCTTTGACAGAAATAGTTTCAACTGGACTCAGTACTGGGAACAATTCTGCTTCTTTCTGTACAATAGCAAGAACATTTGATGCTGAGAAGCTCATATATCAAAGGCACGCTCTCAAGGACTGCTTCGCTAAGACAATAATTAGAGGACTGTCAAGGTCAAATGAGCAGTACAGTGAAGCTATTGATTGTTTGAAGGCTCGATTTAATCAGCCCACCAAACTCAAGTAAAATATATATTTGACTGCCCTCCTCTCAAGGAAGGGAATGGCAAAGCAGTACATATATATTTTTGCATTGAAAGCCATTAGTCATGAACCCTCTCCTTTTATCACCTGAACTGAACTGAAATAAATTGTCAACACTATGTTTTAATGGCAAAGGCAGTCACACTGAGATTAATATAATCAGCTTTTAGAATTTGTTGACTTAAGATGTCAGGCATCTGAGTTTTTGCAGCATAACTCTTTCAAAAAGAATAAGAAGTTGCCTTAGCCTCTCCACTCTTTTGCCACTCATTTCAACTCTAATTGCATAGCTTGTTAATGAGACAAAAATCCTTCATACGTTTGTCAAAGTTTTAAAGGAATGCCTCATAATCAGAAGATATTCCTTTTGAAATCTAAACACATTTGCATCAATTGCCTAACTAGTGGGTACCCTGCTAATAATTGTAGGTCTGTGCATAGTTGCAGGACGTGTCAGGGATTGCATTATTCTCTTATGCATCTTAATAATGTGCCTAAAGCAGCCTCAACTCCAGTGACTTCTAATAGCGCAAATAAGACAAACTCATTCCGTTTACTGATGTCTTGTCGAGTATAACTTACTGGTTGAGGTAGATCGTCAGTTGAAGCACGCTGTTTACCAGACTGTGCTTCATCAGCATCTTGTGTCATTGAGCATATTGCTCAGGTATTAAAAGAGCCTCGTTCATACCAGTCTGTATGTGTAACTGGCATAAATGGCTTGTAAGAGAAGATAATTGGGAAATTTGTCACAGATTACTACGTCTCCAGGCACTGAACTTGATAGGAGATTTAGTATCACTGCTGTTGTTGTTTCCAGGGTCACATGTGACTAGCCCATTGAGCCTATTTAATTTGTATAAGAGTGGAATCATTTATCTCATTTGGCACTATCTGATCCCACTTTAGATCAACCAAGTCGTATTATTGCCTTGTTAGGTATTAAAACTTTCATTGATTGCTTGTTAGAAGGGCGTGTATCTGGTCCACCTAATTTGTTCACTGCTTTTCAAACTGAATTTGAATGAGTTTTAAGACGTCTTATTGAATCTCACACTTGTAACACTTAAGTGACTAGTTATGTGTCATGTCTCAGTGATTACGTCCGTAAGTTCTGGGAAATTGAATTACCACCCCTGATGATTTGGCCCTATGTCCTAAAAGGAAGTCTGTCATCAAGCATTTTCATAATAATCACTACAAAACTCCAGAAGATCTACTTGAGGTTACTTTGCCTAGAAAATCAAATGTTGATTGAAATGGTGAATCAAGATCACAAGCATTGAAAAGGTTTTTGTCTCTTGAACATATGTCAATTGCTACAGGCTGATGCATTGTGCAATTATTGGAGCAAGGACATGCAGAGGAGGTTCCTTTCAATTGTTTGAATAGGCCTGAGAGTTGTATTTTCTATTTGCCTTTGCAGATAGTTTAAAAGACCTCCAGCACAACTACAAAGGTCAGAGCTGTTTACGATGCTTCCGCTACATGTGCTTGTAGTGTTTCTCTTATCTTCTTGTTGGTACCACTCTCCTATGTTAGATGTTTTGATTTCATTCAGAATATTCTGTATTTCTTTTGATTAAAAATGTCAGTAATGTGTGACCACATTTGACAAAAGGTAATGTATGGTGGACAGGAAAATCAGTCTTAATAGCCAAAAAAATTCCAAGTTCCTGAGCTCCATTTATCATAAAATTACTCCATCGGATGCAAAAAGTTACTATGTAACTTTAAGAGACAATTGTGACGCATTAAAGGTGCATTTTAAAATCGGCCATAAGATACCTTTTTTGTCACTTATGGATACAAATGTATACAGCCATTAAGCAAGATCACAGCGATAAGAATTTCCATTTTATATGGAGATCAAACTGTAATGATAATATTAGAGATTATTAAATGGCAAGACTCACTTTTATAGTCTTGGCATATTGCTTTGCTGCCAATATGAGTGTAAAGCACAATGCTGTTGATCATTGCTCTGAATTTCCCTGTGCTGCCAAAATGATAAGAAATCTTTCAAATTTGATGTCTTAATTGATGGTGATAAACTTGATGAAGCTATTAAGCTAAGGCAAGAAATGCAAGCTTTATTTTCTCGTGGTTGGTTTTTGTTCTGTTAATGGAACTGTAGTAGTAAAGAAGTATTATATTTTATTAAGCCAGAACTGAGAGATGTCCAGGAGGTACATTATGTCTCTGAAGTTCTACATCTAGCTATACTAAGACCCTGGGTCTTGAATGGAATGTTAAACTAGACCGTTATTGTCTTACTATTAGTATAGACATATCTAACTGTGATTTCACTTAACATTTGCTTTTTTCTAACATGGCAAAGGTGTTTAATGCATTGGGCTGGTTTTTACCCGACACTATCAAAATAAAGATACTTTTATAGTAACTCACCTAGATTAGGATGATTTGTTTCCTTCATCAATAAGTAAATTGTGGTGTCGCTCGAAATCTGAACTCCAGCATTAATTGGTGACCCAATATGAGAAAAGCACTCAAAAATTAAAAATGGAGATTTACTCTCCTTCTAATTAAGCATAGTTTTTGCTATACTTTGGTTATTGTCCCTTGTTATTTGACACATCCAATGCTGACTTAAGATTAGTCATGCAAAAAGAAGTATAAACGGGTGGAACTGAGTTACAGCCATTTCTTTTCATTAATCTTTTGTTATTTACATGGTGCAACACAATGTCTGTAAACTACTTTTTTCACTTATTTATGGGCAAACTTGGTATGAAACGGAAGGAAATTCCTTATACAATACATTTTTGATATAATTTCAGTTTAAATAAAGTACCACTGTTTCAACTTTGGGAAGCCATATCTCTGATTGATAATGCATGCAGATAGCCTGGTTGTCTCATATTTATTGCTTTGGCATATTCCAAGACATTACTTTTCAATTGCATGCTCTAGTCATCTGCAGAGCTTACAACATCATGGTTTTAGCTATGCCTCTCAAGATGCATAAGCAGCAGTAGTATATCTTCATTCTACTAATAGAGATGGCAATATTATATATTGTTAGTGGTGGCGAAATCACTTGTGGTACATATTAAATGATATCCATACCTTGCCTAGAGTTGTGTGGTGCTCTACTTCTCTCGCAATTATTGTTTTATTTACACCCCATTTACACTACAGGTCAAAATCACACCATGGTTTTGAAAGTGTTGGCACAGTTCCAGCTACAAGTGTAAAGAAAAGCTAAACTGCTCTGAAGCTACTGTGCTAGGATTACCTTATTTTGGCGTGTCTGTTTGGTTAAGAAGTGTTCCTTCCAAAGAATCGACCTATAGAGGTGTGGTTTGATCCACGTGTTATTAGATTCAATCAAGTGAAGTCTGTAGATGTTTTCTCAGATCTTACTCAATTTAAGCTGACTTATCTTGCAGTTTCTCACTCTAAAATGGCTTGGAAAGATGACGAAGTTAGTTTGCCCTTATTAACATTTGGGGTGATTGTGCAAGCTCAGTTGGAAGGATATAAAAGAAAAAACTTGGGTATGAGGTGTCAGAATCTATGAAGAAAGCAGGGTTGGAGAGATCAGCAGTCCAGTGTAGGAGAAAGCGAAGAAGCTAAAAAGTGAGTGTAGAAAGATAAAGGAAAAGAACCATATAACAGAAACCGGCAGGATGAAATAGAAACACTATGATGCTCTTGATGCTATGTTAGGACATAGGCCAACAACATAACCCCCATTTATTGTGAACACCTTAGTGGAATTGACTTTATCAGACACCGAGATGGATAATTGTGAAGAATATGACATAAACAGTGTATAAGTAATAGATGGAATATGGCTTCTTCGTGGTTT
>NW_003546719.1:55398-63132 GCF_000090795.2 Amphimedon queenslandica | reverse complement strand
CCACGAAGAAGCCATGTTCCATAATTTTTGAACTCATTGGAAGGCATAATTATGATTATTTAGGCTTAACTGTTGCCATAACATTGCTAGAAATCGTCCAGTAGTAGCAAAAATTATAAAAATACTTTTGAAGCGGCGACGCCATTTCAATAGCCTTGCACGTGGTCAGCTTGTCAGTTTACACAAGGGAAATTCTTAATGATATTCATTGCTCTAGCAGGAAGTTTACCATCAAGCTTTCTCTAATTTGAGACCCACAATAGCCTGATACAAAAGTCTGGCTTATAAGCTCAGCTTGATTTAAAGGTTTTGAAGAAAGAGACTCCTAAGGGGGACTCTTCATGATTTTTTACCCATGGACCTTTCAGGACAAAACTGTTTGAGCAAAAGGTCAAAGTTCACGGGATCCCCTCTTTTCCTAATGTATGAGGGATAAACCTGATACACCAAGGTGTATCAGGTTTATCCCTCATACACCAGAGAAAATCCATGGTGTTTCCTATATACACCACTGCACCGCACTTTCATCTTATGGCTTCCTATGGTACAATTACGAAATGAAACTATTGTAACCATAACAACAAAATGTAGTCATGAGCAATCTAGAAAGAGTCCTGGTTGAACAGGTGGAGTCATCATTGTCAAAATCAGTTCCAAAAATGAAAAATACTCAAGAATAAGAACAAAGGACACTGGAAGTAGTAGAGGCAATGACAGTGAAACTGATGAAGCAACTGCTTAGAGTCACAAGAGGTTTGTAGAATTTGAAGAATAAAAAATGAAGTTTTAAAAGGAGAAATATTGCAAGAAAAGACACAAAAAGGATAGAAATTTTCAGAAGCAAGTATTTAAAATGCTGTGCTCTAGTCAATGAAGTACATTTCATTTTTCTTCCTAACAATTTTGTGACACGCACTGATAAATATCGTTTCCGTAATTGTCATAATTATGGATATGTGCATTGTTAATAGTAATTAAAAATTAATTTCAATTAATTGGGTTATTCAGTACATAAGTCATTATTGCTTCTTGAATGTCACCGTCTGTATCCCCACCATCTATACATTGTTCATTATTAGGTGCATGTACATATTACTCCTCAAACTGGCTGCATCCAATTCTCATCAGTCTTCCCCATGTAGTTCACACAAGATGTGTAACATACAGCAAGCAGCTACAAAATTTTTAACATTTCTGACGTCGATATCATTTTACTTTGATAAATGACGCATATATGCCTTTTAGCATCAAAAGGCATTTTCAGAGACATTATGTGCTCTAGTTAAATGTCTTTTGTTGAGAAGAGAGATAGGTATTGTGGGGAAATGGTTTTAACAGCATGGTAGTAGTTGGTATGCAGCATCTCCTATTAGAAACACTTTAATATTTGTCTTATTTTAACATCTAATGTTGCCTTGTAGAATTTTTTATAGCCTTGTTGTACAAACTAGAATTAACAAGCACACGTGAGTCATGCACACTCACAAGCTATCCTACATACATGTCTTCAAATAGATATATAGGTTTAACCATGTTTGAAAGTGTCCACACTATTTGGAACCCGAGGGAGAAGCCCGAGGACTTCCAAATAGTGTGGAGACCTTCAAACATGGTTTAACTCATTTAAACTAACTATGAAATATTGATTGTGCCATATCACGCATGTATAGTTATGCATTGTCTGTACGTGGGCTATTGTTATGATAGTGACAACTTGTTATTATTGTGCAAGACTAGCGGGCTTTGCTATTTGGAACCCTCATTAGTGGTCAAACATCAAAGAGAATTGTGCATACGTTAGTTTAAAGTTAGCATTGAAAACTTCCCGTAAAATCACTATATAAAATCCCTTTCAAATATAATAGTCCGTATGATTCATTGCAGGATGACGTATAGGTTTATGACTGCCATCAATGGCACTAGCACATTCAGGATAGCCCCACTTCTCTTCAAATTTGTTAACCGTATTTATGAGACTCTGTCCAACTAAGAATTTAATACAATACATGTAGTAAAGTCTCACAATAGCACTAATTGTTTTATGCACAACACATCCAGTACACCTGGCAACACCAAACAGATGACCCACAGTGCCATATTCTGAACACGTAGCCATAAACCACAGAGTAATAGCTACACGTTTAGGTACAGATATAGCTTCCTAATTCTTGTATCTTGATGCTGTAGTATAGGTCTAACCTGAGTGCATTAATAGTCAAATGTTCTCTTAGACATCCTAAAATTTTGTTTGCAGTCATGATCTTGAAATGAATTCAGAACAACATACTCCCACCACCTGCTGGATCTATATTTACGATAGAAATTAAATAATATAGCGTCTCAGTCAAAAAAAAAACTAGTAACTAACTTTGGCTTCATCCACATCTTTCTTGGTAATGGCAGTGATGAAAACAGGAGAAACTGAAGAAGTGCAAAGTGATTCAATAATTTTATAACTAATAATAGATCGACACACCTACTAAAAATGAAAGAGCTACAGGTGTAGCTACCTCACTATTTTTTAATTGTAGACGCAAGCTGGCCTACAAAAAAGCCCAGTTTTTTTGTTATCTGTGCCACATGATAACACGGCTCTCTTAAGTGTAAATGAAGTGTAAAAAAATATTTTTCAAATGCCTTTTCCTTTATTGGTTAAAAAGCAGTCCGAGTTATTTAAAAACTTTAGTCAGAAACAGTGTCTTTCGTCATTGATCACATACCTACCAATTGTTGGAAGCCTGTTATGGGCACTGCGAACCCTGCTGATACTGTGTCCAGTGGTTTATTTCCATTGGAATTAGTATCTCAATCAATGCATGGTCGAGAGGCCCTGATTGGTTGAGCAAAGAAGAGACTGATTCACGTGATAATTCTATTTTATAAGCACCTCTTCCTTGAAAAGGAGAAATAGTACCTTAATATATTGATGTTCAGCAGTTAACTCCTATTATATTCTCTGATAAATATTCTTCATTTTTTAAGCTAATTTTTATCAATTGTTATGTTCGTCATTTTATTCATAACATCAGGATCAAGAGCCCAGTAAGGAGTCTACAACTATTGACTACTGAGCTGAGAGCCAATTCATTATTGGATCTCTCATATTCAACATAATCAAATTTAGAGAAATTGGAATTTTAAAATCAAATGTTATCCTGCCCAGTGGCAGCTCTTTAGTATCATTAAATCCATTTCTTGACGATGAAAATATTATAACAGTCGGAGTTTGAGTATCTGATGCTAAATTGTCTTTTTGTCAAAGACATCTTATTGCATTGCAACATAAACATGCATTGGTTCATAGAACAATACATTCTGAGCATATATTGTTTCATGTAAATCCTACTCTACTAGTAGCATCACTGAGCCGTGATAATTATATAGGCGATAGCCTGTATGTAGAATTGAGGTTAACTTTTCAAAATGGCGGCCAATTTTTTCATTTTCAAACACTTCTAACTCTTTTATCTTACCATAATAACACCTCATAAATGGCTTATCTGAGCTCTCCTCCACTGAGCGATTCTCGAGGTACCTTTAAAGTGGACTGTAATGTAGCGGGAGCAATTGTAAAGAATAGGCCCAAATTCAAAGTTCTGCAAAATGCTTTAGACTCTTTTTCTTTCATCATCTATCGACCCTTAACTCTTTTAAGCCAGTACACTACTTTTGCTGGCTTTTACACCATTCCTTTACTCGTTGAACAAGGGCTACAAAGGTTGTTTCAGAATCTTAATTTTATTTGGTCAAATAAAGAGTAATAATGGGTGTGATATAACACATCCTAATTTCAGTTGCTATTTTAAAAATTTTGCGCATGCACAGAGTTTATATAGTGACTAGTCTTACTGCCAGTCCACTCTTCTATAGCACAGTACTGCTGAATATTGCTCTATTCATTCTCATCTTCTGCTTGCTAGTAAAGAGTGCGCAGAGTAAGAGATCACCAGTTCTTTTAAGAGCTACACTAATAGGTAAGTAAAATAAAATTTAAAAAGTTAATTCTTTCAGAAATTAGAGTGACTTTAAATTCAGCTGTTCTGTTACTAGAAGAAATTTTGTCAGCTGCACTTCATAAGTAATATCTAGATAGTACTGTTAGTGCCTTAATGGATAAAAAAGATAAGTGTTGTGTTTACAATATTTATCTGTAGTACTGATTTTAGTACCTACTGTTTCTTCTATACTCAGTGTTATTGTACTTGTATGTAGTAAGTATAATTGTTGCAGTGTTAGTTGTAAGAAAGTGAAGTAGAAAAAGGAAAAGGAATTTAACTGGGTCCAAATCTAAAGGAAAAAAGAAGAGACAATATGAAAATAGAAAGCAAATGGAAGGTTTCATTGCTAAGAATAGATCAAATGCTAGAGCATGCTACATAAGACAATGTAACAGAGTCAAAAGTAGAGCTCGAATTGCATATAAAATCAGTAGAAAATATAAGCTTGCTTATTCAAAGCAGTTTTATGCATTAAACCCAGGTTATACATTGCAAAAATGTAAAAATTGGTATAACAAAAATAAAAATATCAAACTTACAAAATCTTTACAATATTCACAAAAAATGTATTCCCAAAACCACTTAAATAAAAAATGATGTCTAAAAAAACATTATCAACAAAATCCAGGCCCACAAAAAAAACTCCCTGAAACCATATTATGATAATAGAGACTCAATATTAAGTGCAACGAAGGATAAGTTTTTATGAAATAAATTTTCTGATAACGAAATGGATAAATTAAAGAAGGCACTAAATAAAGAGAATAAGAAGTGTCTAAATTAAGATTATTATGATTGTAATTATGGTCAAGTATTGTATAGATTATGTTCTAATTACTCACTACCTGTACCAAATAGTGCAGGAAAGGAATATTATTTTACTAACATTATTGAAGCATGATATTACAGCCCTGAAACCATTAAGTATGAAAAGTGTAGATTTTGAAACTCATCATATGACAGTAAATGTAATGCTGCATCAAGTATATGTGACCCGATATGAGAAAACCAGGCTATCTGCGGGAATTATCATTTTGAGCTATGGGCTCATAATCACGAAAAATCTTTACCTGGGCAAAATTCATTTTATCACATAAACATGTTATATAAACAAAATCCTTTCATTTAATACCAAAATCAGGGGTAGCGAAGCCTTCTTTGCCGAGTTATAAGCCCTTCGACATTTTACCTTGATTGTGCACGGAGAATGTTACACGGAGCGACCACGGAATAAAAACGGAGGGCTTTAATGCGTCATTAGGTAACCATGGAGTCTCTATAGCAACTATTTAAAGTATAACAAAGACGAAGAAGACTACTTATAAAAACTATGGCTACAGAAAGAGACATTGCTCGCTTGTTAAATGAAGAAATAGGTCCTTGAGACAGTGACTACGTTGCTTCAGTTCTTGGGGACTACTTTTGTGATGAAACTAGTGGTAAGCTTATTCATAACACTGTTTACATACTAACTGTGAATAGCGGTTAGCTATCACAACAATGACATTCCATCGCCTGTATAAATGCACAATATTATTATATTAAACTTAGTTATACAGTGTATTTGTTAATTGATAGAGACAGACTATGAAGCAGTAGAAGGTATGGAAGAAGAGGTAGAGGAAGGGAAAGAAGAAGAGAAAGAGACAAAAGATTGTGATGAAGATATTAATCCACCACTGTTTGATCCTGAGGTGGCTGTGGAGCTACAAGTATCAGATCTTGATTTAGAATCAGCGATGCCTGATGCTCCAGCTACTTCAACTACTCACTCTGGTGATGACATGAGGAAGGAAGACCTACAGGAGGAAGAAGAATTATCAAAGTTCTTTGAACATGGATGTGGTTGCTCAGATAATTGCTATGCACTGTTCAGTCACTCTTACATAAAAACATATAGATGTGATATACAAGCCATGGCAAAGCCTGTTCAAGAAATTGCTATTATGAGTCAAGTGGCAGCAACATCTACCATGGGGGGATTGTCGACTGGCAACCACAGGAGACAGAAAGAGAGAAAGAGGCAATTTTTTACGTTCATGCATCAAGGTCGTAAGGTTTGTAACTATGAGTGACACAGCACAAAATTAATCGTTTTTCAACTAGATATGTAGAGTAACATTTCTGAAGCTACATTCATGTGGCAAAAGCAGGTTTGAGGAAATCATGAAAAACTACAGAATGAATGGATTAATACCAAGGTATGAGAATTAAAAATTCAATGTTATGTACTTAACTTTATTAGAGTTCACGGAAATGCTGGAAAGACACCAAACCATGCTTTGACTTATGATGATATTCTCCAGGTTGTTGCTTTCATCAGAAAGTACGCTGAAGTCCATGGAATCAGTCTTCCTGGAAGAATACCTGGAATGAAATGTTACGAGAATAAGAAGTTCTTACCATGCAGTACATCTAAAAGGCAGGTATACTTAGAGTATGCGGAATCATGTGAAGGGCTTTATGTCAAAGCATGTGCTGAAATAACATTCAACATGTTGTGGCGACGCTACCTGCCTTATATTGAAAAAATGAAGCCTATGTCTGACTTGTGTGCCACTTGTAAAGAGATAAGTGGACTGATTATAAGAAGTGCTAACATGCAATCAGATGAAAGGATAACTGAGGTAAGTCAGTATTGTAATAACACAAGTATTATTTAGAATTTTCAGGCAATGCAAAAGGCACTAGATCACAGAAGTCTTGTTAAAAAGGAAAGGGAGTACTATAAGGATGTATTAAAAGAGGCACAATTATTGTTAAAAGGGCTGTATACTGATGCAGCAAACAATTACAATCCCCCACTAACAAGGCCACTTGCTATGTTAAATATTGTTGCACATTATCGCTTCGATTATGCTCAACAGGTAATATTTTATGATATGAAAGTGTATCTAGCTTACTTACTTTTTTAAAGGTTCACTATCCTTCAAGTCCACTACAAGCAGGTCCAATTTATTTTCTTACTCCCAGGAAATGTGGCATATTTGGCGTGTGCTATAAAGCTATCCCTCAGCAGGTTAATTTCTTGATCGATGAATCATTCGACACTGGTAAAGGGGCAAATCCTGTCATAAGCATGGTACATTTTTATTTGAAGAATCATGGCCTCAACTCAGTCAGTATTCATTTCAATGCTGACAACTGCACAGGGCAAAATTAAAATAATACAGTTATTCAAGTAAGTATATTACATGCACAATAATGAACATTTTAAATGTAATTCTTTATTTATTTTAGTACCTCTTATGGAGAGTCATGACAGGACTCAATGCGTCCATTTCAATATCTTTCTGCCAGTTGGACACACAAAATTTTCTCCAGACTGGTGCTTCGGACTATTAAAGGAAAAATTCCGTAAAGCAGAGGTGGACTCATTGGATGACTTCATTCAAGTTGTACAGCAATCATCTGCTGTGAACAAAGCCCAACCAGTAGGAAGTAGCAATGGTGAACTCATTGTAGAAACACTTGACTGGTGTAGTTACTTTGCTACATTATTTAAGAAAATAAAAGGCATCAAAGGCTTTCAACACTTTGTTGTAAATGCGCCTCACCTGGTGTAGTTGCAGCCAGACAAGCTGTAGATGGCCCAGTCACACAATTGAATTTGCTGAAGGAAGACGCTCAAATAATGGAAGATGAACTACATAATATATTACCACCAAAGGGTATGTCAACTGAAAGGAAATGGTACCTTTACGAAAAGATAAGATCGTTTTGCAGATGGGATCCT
>NW_003546719.1:46352-51337 GCF_000090795.2 Amphimedon queenslandica | reverse complement strand
TGGAAAATTTGGATCCTTTAAGTTACCAGTTCATACAGAGGCCCAAGTGTTTTCAGACAATTGTTAGACTAGGCACATACACCTTAAAAGTGCCTGCCTATAATTCTTTGAAGGCACTTAAAGGTGAAATGTTTTATTTACCCCTTTCATTAGAAAAAAACAATGAAAACTTCAAATGAGGTTGGTATAGATTCAAATCACTTGCCTAATCCAGAAAATTATAATATCATTAATGGACAGCATACTAAATCAAATAATGTCTGGCGTAGTTTAGTTGATGTAAATAAAATAAAAGCAGCACTATGAAAATTAAAAGAAATAAATTGGCAACATAGATGATGATTCAATTGATGAATCGTCTAAAAATGTTATACAAGTGGTTAGCAATACTACTTCAAAAATACTTGAAAAAGCACACAATCAAGATTGAGAAGGCCTTTTGGCACATACGATTAAAAATCTTGATAGTAAAATTGCAACAGGTTCTGATATCAGTTAGTAAAAATTAATGAATGTAAAAGAAGCGCTGCAGAAGTGCCTATAGACAATAGGCAAGAGCATTTGATTTGTTATGCTTTCCTACTTTATTTCCAACTGGACAATATGGAGAGCATCATCCCAGAAAAAGCTATTCAGCACAGACTTTATCATTTAGTGAACACAAAATCAAGACTTTTAAACAAAAATTCCCGATTTCATATAAATCATTCATATTTTCTGCACTTTTACAGATTAAAAATTAACAATGCCTTAAACACTGCAATATATAATTTATTAAAAACATCAAGGGGCAACATTGGTCAACTGTTGCTGAAGTATTAGAAAAAATGTGTTAGATGAAGAATTTTATATACCAAGTTGGCTCCAATACGGGGCTCAAATCAAAATTGGTTCTGTGTGAAGGGTGAAGTCAAAGTAATGATTGCTGAGTATGGCTCACCAACACTTCCTAACATTAAGTTGTGCTAAATACAATTCAGCTGATATAGTGCAATATTTAACCCTTTAACACCGAAATTAATTTTGGAATAAAAATAATTTTTTGGTGGTACTAGTTGAGCAATGCATATCTCTCAAGATCTTGTCCTGCGAGACTTGAAACTTGCTAGCAGCGTTTATGGGATGTTCATCCTTAGATAGAAGAAGTATAATAGTAAATGAAGCGGCATAAAGCAATGCAGCGTCTATTGTAAAGATACTCACCGCTTTTCTCAAATACACGGACTTGGCGATGGGAAAGAGAGAGTTGTATCATGTTAAGCAGGACCTAGTAGGCAGGATATGAAAGAATGAAGAGGCAGAAGTCAGTGGAGAAGATGCTACGAGTAGAAACACTACTGTGACTGGTCGAGAAGCCATGGTTGCTAAGCCGTTGCTAAGCAAAATGTGGCCACACCTACTGCTTTTCTCCATTGAAATGTTAGGCAAAGCAGCTCTCTCGAGTCGCTCGCCTTTTCTACTCACTTCTAGAGGATTTCACAAGCCAAAGGTAAGTCTAAACATTCTGTCTTTTGTTGTTGTGTCATTTTTAGGTGACTTACCTCGGCCGCTGATCATTTTGAACAGTTTGGGTCGCGCTACTGGACTTTTCTACCTATATACTCTGTTTTTAGTCTTTCACAATGTTATATATGTTAGAGAGATGAAAGAAGAACCTTTTAAAGCTATCTAGAATGTTATATTTCCATAAATATAAAAGAAAATAACAATTATACTACACCCCCTCATGTTATTGACGTACAAGTACGTCTATCGGTGTTAAAGGGTTAAGAAGGTAAATAATGCTCTACAATCATAATATAGTAGTTCTCGATTATGTACTAAGGACCCTGGTTCAGTATCCGACAATTTTCATACAAATTTTAAGATTTTTTTAACGTAGTCATTCTCCAGAGAGGTGTTCTAGGCAAAGTAGAGCAGTATCATATTAAAAAGAATATCAAATGCGTGGAGCACCTCATCACATTCTCATATGGATTGAAAATGCTCCTGTTGTTGGTATCGATTGTCCAGATAAAGTCTGTTCTTTCATACAAGCTAGAATTACCTGTCATATAACAGATACTAATATGTCACCTAATTTAAATTTTTTTGGTAACAAAATACCAATTGCACAAGTGCAACAAATACTGCAAGTGAAATATTAAAGTCGGCAAGACCTATGTATCTAGATGCTGATTTGATTTTCCTAGATCAGTACATGATAGTATTTGCATCAATGATGTTGAAAAGAGCTTAAAATCATGGAAGAAAATATATCTCAAACGAAATGAAAAAGAAGTTCGAGTCAATGACTACAATCCTTTCTGTTGAAATTGTGGCGTGCAAATATGGACTTGCAATACATGACAGAGAGGAGTCTTTCCTTAACAGAGTATGTAACTGGATACGTCACTAAAGCAGAAAAGAGTCATGCACAGAACTTATGGGATAAATTCAGCAGCTGTGACAACATATACAGCAGGCTTTGGAAAAGTGTACAAAAATTACTTTGAGCTAAAGAAGTAGTACTTATGAAGCTAGCGATCTTCTCGGTGAAAGTTTATACATGAAATCAGTAACTGTCAGTACGTTAATGTGTACTTGACTCATAAGAGGAGCAGAAAAATAAAAAATTATTCATATTTAACTAAAGTGGATTGATCTTCTAAAGACATTTTTAATCCAAGCACAATTGAAGACTTTTATCCAACAAGACCAAATAACATGGAAGATGTATCTCTTTACGAATTTGTTACTTTTGACAGAATAGGAGAAAATGGAGAAAGAGAATACAAACTTCGATCAAAGCCAGTCCTTCCAAACCATAGGAAATTTAATCCTATGCAAGAAGCGGAAAGAGACGCTTTTTATAACTCGCTAATATTTTTATTTGTGCCTTTTGGAGATTAGAGCACACTCATAATGGAAGGAGAAACAATAGACGAAGCTTTTAAGCGTCACACAGAAGCATCTATACGTGGCGTTGAGAATGAATTCAATGAACTGCAGAAATTATTAGAAGCTGAACATTATCAGAAAAAATAGTCGATGCAAGAAGTAAAGCCTGTTTCACTAACGAACTTCTTGATAACAAGGAAGATGATAAGCCTGAATTAGTGGGTGAAACAATGGAAGCAGTAGCTAACATTGCTGACATGCATATAAATGTACCTAATTTAGCATTAGAGTATAAAGAGGCAAAGCTTAACGTCGGTCAAAAAAGAATTTTTGATAAAATTAAGAGTCATCTTATAAATCAGAAAGAACGTGAAGACTTATTAGAGAATGAGTCTTCAAGACTACTTAGATTAGATAATATCAAACCGCTAAGGATGTTTATTAGTGGTGTAGGTGGAACTGGTAAATTTTTAATAGAGGCAATAAAATGCCTAGTTGATGACATATGGCATCCAAAAAGTGGTGAAATTATGTGTGCTATGGTAGCACCAACAGGTATAGCCGCATTTAATGTAGGCAGATTGACAATACATAGATTACTTCAGTTACCAATAGAGCATGGGGGAAAGACAGCTGGATATTGGGCTTTGAATAAAGAAGCTCAGAAAAGGATAGAAATGACACTTAAAAATTTAAAATTATAATAGTAGATGAGGTATCTAAGGTATCCAATCTAAATCTAGCATAATTACACATGTGCTTAGAAGATATATTTGGAACTAATGAATGGTTTGGATTCAAAAATATTTTATTTGTAGGTGACTTTTTGCAATTGCCACCAGTAAATGGTAGGCCTATATTTAAAAAATTAGCTAAAAACTAGTAAAACTGGACTTGTAGCAGCAAATGCAGTTAACATATGGAAAGAAACAATATAATGAACTTATAATCAATGAGCGACAAAAAGGAGACAAAAGTTTTTTTAAGATGCTTATATTTGTTAGGCATGGCTGTCTGACTCATGAAACAATTGATATGCTTAAGAGTCGCGTATTTAAGGTTTTAATACAAAAAAACAGAGAATTGGAAAGTGAATAAACAAATCGTCTAATTTGCCTATTTTCTAAGGTAGATGCCTGCCAAAAAATCAATGAATTAATGTTAGAAAGTCTAGAAACTGAGAAAATAGAATAAGCATGTGTTGATGTTGTTGATGAAAGTGGCACCACAGCAAAGTTTGACAAAAATAAGAAAAAAATTAAAGAAACTAAAAGATCAACCAAGCAAAATAGCTGGTTTAGAAACTGTATTTTCTTTACCAGTAGGCTGTAGAGTAATGCTAAGACGTAATACTGACGTGACTATAGGATTAGTTAATGGTGCCATTGGTACAGTAATGGGTATTAATGCTACACGTATGTGTATTTATGCTACACGTATGTGTATTTATGCTACACGTATTTGTATTTATGCTACATGAATGATCATATTGATGCACCTTGTGACATAGAAAGGGTTACATCTAGAATTATGCTATCTAAGAATTTGTATATACATAGAAAACAGTTTTGCCTTATAATTTCTTATGCTATTGCTATACATAAATGTCAGGGCCTCTCACTAAATACAGCCATTATTGACTTATCAACTAATGTTTTTGGGGATGATATGGCATATGTTGCATTACCTCTTGTACGTACATTAAATGGATTACATTTATTATCATTTGATCTTCTCTCTGTTAAAGTTAGTAATCTGTGCATTAACGAAATTAACCGCCTCAGATAAATTTCGGAATGACTTACCTCGAATCAAGAAAAGTAAAGGAAAGACGAGAAAGATTCAAGTGACTGGTATAATTGATGATGGTGAACCTCGTAGTAAGAATGCCAACATGTCTCCAAGTCATATACAGAGTACTAGTAACAGTACTGTTAGTTGCAATAAACATAACACTGATTTAGTAAAGTATATGATGAAAATGCTTTAAATAGGCCTTGCCCCCAAAATAGAAAAGTTGATATTGACAGTAGTACTGACAATACTGCCTTGGTATTGCCTAGCGCAAAAAAAGATCATACCGTATTTTCTCGAGGAAATGCCTA
>NW_003546719.1:38493-45455 GCF_000090795.2 Amphimedon queenslandica | reverse complement strand
ATTGTCAAAGTTATATGCTGTCTCTAGGCGTTTATACAGGCATGGGCGTTTATAGGGAGTAGACGTTTCCACGAGGAAGTACGGTAAATGAATTGTTTCAATTAATTTAAAAGACCTAAAAACCAAATTTAATGTCAAAGATGATGCTAGTCGATTTTTAAAACTCTCAAATATTAAATGTAAACCAAAAGATGATAAAACCAAGTATGTTGTAAAAAATGACCATTGTTGTACTAGTCTGACTGTATCTATAAAGCTCTCAAGCATTAAATTAAAGACTGTTAATCCAAACAAATATGATGATGTCATCTTTACTTATGAATTAAGAGCCTCCCAACCCAGATATTGTGAGGAGACAAAGGGATTATGTTTATTACTCTGGTATGAAGAATTTCAAAGATTGTGGTGTGAGATTTTAAATCTCAAATTTATCACAGCTGATAGAATCTTACCTGGTTGTCCAACAACACCATTGTCAGATGAAAGAGTTTCTAATAGTACTCTTAATGTCGTTAGTGATGGGAACTGTTTATTTTATGCCCTTTCATATCATTACTGGGTCAATTTCTCAGCAATATGAATTACATAAAGCAATTATTAGTATTATGCCAAACTTTAAAGAAGAATTGTTTAATAGTACATTAAGTGCAACCAGATATTCAAGCATATATGATTACATAAATAATTCCGAAACATATGGAAATTATGTGTGGGCTAATGAGACAGAAATTATTACATTATCTGCAATACCGTAGGTCGGGATATATTCGCGGCTTCTTATTTTCGCGATTTTTTCCCGCATTCAGCAATTACCATGGTTACCAAATACAATTTGAATTGAAAAATCTGCCATGTTAATAGCAAAGGACTCTGTTACAAGTGTTCTTGGGCTGTTCTTCTTTCTGTTACAAATTTTTGGTCTCTTTGAAGCTGTTTCAACCAGAGCTACTCTCTTCACTCTGCCTGCCATGTCTTGGCCCATACTTGGGACTCTATACGCATTAATTGACTTGGGTGTGGTTAATTATCACCAGCAAGTGAGCGGCAAGGATTTCCAGCAAAGAGCTCGAAGGTAGTGGTCCATACAAGAAGACTGCAGATGGAGAACTGGATGGCTCCCACTAAATCTGCTGAAGAATATATAAATAGCTGCTGAACACTGTAATTGTATAAACACGTGGTCTTAGTGTCATAGCAACAATCGATTGGTTTCCATGGTATTTTATGGAACCTTTTTATTAGTTTTTATTATCGTGCAAATAAGCAGCCGCGAATATATCCCAACCTATGGTATTAGGTACAACCATATATTCATATTCACTTACTCCTACTTTTGTTGGCTGGGCTAGATATGGTACCCAGGAGTTATGTGGCATTCTTTGTGATACTAATACACCTGCTTTGCATTTGAAGCATGTTGGTACTATTCATTTCCAAGCAGTTAAATCTATTAATATTTCTTAAGCATTGATTGTTGATGGAAATGGGTATGGTGTATGGGAGGTCCATCATTTTAAAAACATTGGTTGTTTAATGTGACTTGTATTTCACTGCATGTGCTATGTGAGTGATGTGTGTGTCTGAAAACCACTGGTGCATATCCACCCAGTATTGCTCTGTATGAAGAGATCTAACTGCATTCAGGAAGTAAGATTAATCAAAGTATAACAAAATTTAATGACAGTAAATATTGATTACTTGTTACTATGATGGACAGGGAGAGGGTGTGAAAGAGGTTTACAGTTCTTTAGAGTTTAGCATTGATTCAAATTTGTGTGACTATCATTTATGTAGGACAGAGGTTTGGAAAGGTGGAAGCTGTCATTATCAACTCTGGATCTTGTTTGTGGCTTGTACTACATGTTTATTACAAATGACAGGTGGTTATGGATCAGGGCTCTGCTGAAAAATTTTGAAGTCCTGACAAGAAAAATTTTGAGTAACATTAAAATTTGTTATTATACATGTAGTATTATTCAAGCAGTGATTCTGTACATATAATAAATAATGATCATCATGCATGTTAATACTGCCATCGATGCTGTGTGCATTACATATATGTAAATGCTTGCCAGCTGATGTTGCTGCCATCAATGCTGTGCACATTATTAATTTGTTGCATATTTGAATGATGGTGCCATCAATGCTGTGCGCATATTAAATACTTGCCAGCTGATGTTGCTCATCTTTTATTGATGATTGTTGTAACAGTGCATGTTCTCATTAACAAAAAATATTGTTTGCACATTGGAAATTGTTCATGTACAATGTTATTTTATATTAAGCAGGTCATGAAAGTAGAGTAACTGAGGATAGCATTAGTAAGCAATATAATGACTAAAATACATGCATGCACATACATGTATGGTCCAATCAGAATGCTACCATTATCATTATTAGTTAGTATATCCCATTCATATTTATACAGGTACTTACTTGGCACAGGGACTACAATATTATGTTATAGAGTGAAGTCTGACTTGGAATGAGACTCAAAATTTGAAGGGACATTCCTTTATGTGAGCTGCTGCATCTTGTTAATGGTTTGTAATGTATGTTTGTGACAAACATAAGGTATACCGTGCAAATACATGGACATGTTTATCACTGTGTATTGTACATGTAGTGGATTATTGGTGCATTCTTGTAAGATAATCATGCATGAAATTATATTTTCATTTATAGTATGTCTAATGGAGTTAGAAGGAATCCAAAAGCTTAGATGTGTTTAGTGTGATCATTGTTTGTACTATTGTTATTAATAGGAAGTAAGTTCGCATTGCTTGCTTTTGAAGTGTTATTATATGCTTTAGAGCTAATGACAGCTGGAAAGGATTTAATAATTAAGCAATAATTGGATGGAATGTGCAATATAACATTAACATTAGTTGTTACATTATTATAGCCTTGGATTTATAGTTAGTATTAAAATTTAATGTTGGATGTGTAAACATCATAGTTTTGTAAATTATGAATGACGGTACTGTGCATGCTCATGTACGTAATCAGTTTGTCCATAATAATGATTATTAGGTAACAATCAATTTTTTAAAATCATTCAGTACGATAGTGTGTATTTTTTTCTAGAAATATTGAAAGAAACTAAAGGGAGTTAGCATTTCTGTCACTTGGCATTACTAATGTACTTTCATCCTGGCTTAACGCTGATGCATTTTAAATTGACAGTTTGATTATTTTTTAACATCTATTGTTATAATGAAGTACATATAGCTAATAAAAGTTATAGTTCTTTGTTACAGCCCTTCTGTGCCTCGGCCTGCGGCTGCTGCCCCTACCACCTCTCCTTGGTAGAACTGGTAGGGGCAGTGTCGCAGATGTACTTAATATTAGGTACAATGTAGTAAAGACTTACAATCTGTCTATTGACAGCCCTCAGCTGAGCTATTATTTGCAGCCTTTGCTGTTGAAGCAAAGGCAGTCCTGGAGCAGAATGGAGCACTGGTGCCATTCCAGGAGGGAGCACTGGCAGGCCTCCATCTAATGGATGTGGTGTGGCTCCAGCTATTGGGACTAGGATTGGCAGTGCTGTAGGTGGTGGTGGTAGTGGTGATGGTGGTGGTGGAGGTGGTGGAGGCCTTCCATCTCCAGCTGGTGGCGGAGGAGGATAAACTATATGCTCATCGCCAGCATCATGCATTATACAGTAGGCTACCAAAACAGAAGAAAATATATTGATAGCTAATTTAATTTGTAACTAAACTGACTTCAATACTTCTTTAAAAAAAAGTTATAGTAGTTGAGAGCAAACGGCAACTTAATCAGAATGTAAACTTAAATAGTTTCAGAACAGGAAATAGATCTTAGTAATGGTCAATAATGATGAATAATTATGAGCTAGGCTATGTATGTAATTAATAATTGAAAAATTCAAAATTAATTATATAAAACAATTTTTATAATGCGATAGGTCTTCTTATAGTTCTTACTTTAAAATTCCTTTCTCCCAGCAATGAACTGATAACTAAGGCAAAAATTGCAATTATTATTAATAAAAATTATTAATTAATTAATAATATTAATTATGAGTCAGGCTATTATTAATGTTTCAATAAATTCAAAAGAAATTTTAAAAAATTATAAATTAATCATTAATAATTTTATAGTTATTAATAAAAAGAACTATTAATTAATAAAATTGAAACAAGTACCGTAAATCCTTAAATAGAAGCCCCATTCAAATAAATGCCGGGGTAGCAATACAATTTAACTATAAATACGCAACACTAGCCCGGGAGTGACTCTGTAGTCTAGTGGATAATGCCTGAAGTTCCAGAAGTCAAAAGTATGAGATCAAGGGTTCGAATCCCACTCTGGGACTAAGTTTTTATATTTTTTATATATTTTTTCGAGGTCTAAATACCATTTTAGGACATAGACGCCCGGGCTTTTTTCAAGGAAATACGGTAATTAAAAAATATTTCTATGAAATTAGAAAAAATAGGGTTGTCAAAAAATAAAAGAAACTAGTGGGTTGAGTTGAACCATAACCCTCGACCCTCGTTCCCATTCCCTCCGTCATTCTCCTAGATCGTTGCATCACCTCAGGGGTGCCGTCACTGTGAAAATGGAAGATGGTGACCTGAGGGGAGCCATCCATCTGGCCTCTTTAGACGCTAATACTATCAGAACACACGGGGGATACTTTTCATGCCCTTCTGGATAGACACCCCCTTGTCCACATGATTACTCTCCATCCCTTCCACAGGTGAACCCAGGACAGTGAGAGTCGGAGTATCAGACGTTCTCCTAGCTATCCGTTCTTCTCCCTTGGTTCTTCAGGTGGTCCTGTTGGCCTTCACCCACAGAATTTGAAGGACATGTTGGCTTCATTCCCTCCAGACTCCCAATCATCCCCATTTCTCTCAGCTTTGGCTGCCTTCTCCCTCTCATTTTAGAGGGTCAGGTTCCTCCGACTGTTCGTTCAGACTTTTTTGGAGCTCACCTCCTTGCTTTAAAGAAATGTGGTGGTGGGGTAAGACCAATAGCAGTTGGTTGTGTTCTCAGGAGATTGGTGGCCTGTTTTAAGGGAATCCAAGGAAATGGCGGACCTGTTCTCTCCTTTTCAAGCGGAATTTGGGATGAAGGGTGGAATTGAGGCTGCTGTACATGCTGGCCGCTATTACCTTGACAACCTCCCTGTTGATGAAGCTATTGTCAAATTGGATTTTTGCAATGCTTTTAACTCCATCAGAAGAGACCGTATGCTGCAGGCAGTTCTGAATCTCTGCCCCTTTATTTTATCCTTAGTCTCTTCTGCCTATTCGGCTTCTCTCTTTTAGGAGGACCGAAAGCTGGACTCCTTTGAAGTTGTTCAGCCAGGTGACCTTCTTGGCCCTCTGCTCTTCTGTATCACTCACTATCAGTTTACCACCTCGCTAAAGTCCTCTTTACGCATTGCCTTCCTCAACGACATCACCCTAGGTGGGTCTGTCCCTTCTCTGTGCAGTGATATCTCCGCACTAAGGAAGGTGAATCAATTGGCCTTGTCTTGAATCCTCGTCAATCCGAGATCATTTCTGACTGTACAGGTAGTACTGCTTCCCTTCTTTCTGTCCTCCCGGGTGCAGTTGTGGTCCCCCAGGCCTCTGCCACATTGTTAGGGTCTCCCACTGGTGACCACTCTAGTATTGACTCTGCCACTAATGAAAAGATCTTGCTCTCAAGTTACTAGATGATCATCTTTGTCACTTTGATCTCCAGGACGCTTTGCTTTTTTTGCGCTATTCATTCTCTATTCCCCACCCTTCTACGCTTGTGTCCAGCCCTATTTTCGGACTGTTCTGTGCTCATCGTTAAACTCTGTTTTGAATGTTGCGTCATCCGCCACTTGGATCCAGGCCTCATTGCTGGTGAGATTGGGTGGTTTGGGGTTCCGTTTAGAGAAGCAGTTTGCACCCTCCTGCTTTCTCTACTTGGCTGCTGCTTCTGACTGTTTGGTTTGCCTCATCCTACCTGAATCAGTTCTCTCCCCCATGTCTCCATATTTTGAGAAGGCTTTGGCACTCTGGTCTAGTACATCTACATCACTCATCCCTCCCACTGATGGTAATGATCTGGTACAGAGAGAGTGGGACACTCCTCAGGTTGTAGCTTGTTTTGAGCTATTGCTATCTTCAAGCACTGACGAGATTGACCGCTCCAGTTTAATTGCTGGGTCTGCTAATGAGTCAGGGGCTTGGCTCCAATCTTTGCCCATATCATCCCTGGGCCTTCACCTTGATGATGTCTCCGTTTTGGCCTGTGTTGCCTTATGCCTAGGCCTTTCTGCCTGTGCTTCCCACTCATGTCGTCACTGTGGGGCCCCCGTTTGCAGTTTGGGACATCATGGTCTCCTGTGTAAGAAAGGAGGTATGTGGTTTCATCGTCATTCTGCCATCAATGACGTCCTCCAATGGTCACTCTTCTTCTGGTATCCCAGCCTGTTTGGAGCCATCAGGTTTTTCTAGGTCTGATGGGAAACAGGCTGATAATCTCACTCTCATACCCTGGAAACTTTGGAAGCCTTTGGTCTGGAATGCTACAGTTCCAGATTCTCTCACTCAATCCCACAGGCCTACAGCTTTATGTGGTACTGGTGCAGTCTCTGCGTCAAAGAAGTCTGCTAAGTATGCTGCCCTCACATCATTCATCTTTACTGCAGTAGCAATTGTGTCTCTCAGTGCTATGGGCCCTCAGTCATTATCATTTATCACATCTTTGGGCCACCGTAATCAGCGTTATTCTGGGGATGATAACGCTTGCCCAATACCTGGTCCAGCGCCTCTCTGTCACTCTCCAGCAGAGAAATGCAGCCCTAATGATGGACACCCTACCATCTTCATCTTTTAAACTTTTATTAATTTGGTTTTTGTTTTTGTTCTTACTGTTGTTGTTATTTTTGTAGTTATTATTGTTATCATTATTATTGTTGTTATTATTAATGTTATTGTTGTTATTATTAT
>NW_003546719.1:34160-37961 GCF_000090795.2 Amphimedon queenslandica | reverse complement strand
ATCATAGAAAGGTAGTAGAGCAATCAATAGGTACAAAGGCATAATTATTATGAAAGTTCTAATTCTGCCTATTATCATTTTCTGCAAAGTAATGTTTGAAATCTTTTTTTTGTATTTAAACAGAATAGGTTAAGTTATTTTATATAGAGAAGGAGAAGTAGAAGAAAAATATAATAATCAATTTTAGGGAACAGAACAATTTTATTTAATAGTCATTAATAGTCATTAAAATGAGGGCTGATCCCTGCTCCATCCTCAAAATGGATCAACTTCAGCTTAGATCTAGTGCCCCTGAGACATAGGCCAGTAGCCTTCAGTAGACCAAATGACAGTCTCTTACGAACCCAGTAGATTACTTAACTGTATGGTTGATCCCATTTTAAGGAAAGTCTCCCAGCCAGCTTCTTAAGGAAAGTGTTAACCTCCACTCCCACCAAACCATCAATAGTAAAACATAAGGGTGTAAAGCTGGTGTGTATTGACTCACAGGCAGAGGAGTATTTCTTCCTTTTAGCAGTTTCGGCAGATTTAAGGACAGCTTTAGGGGACATATGACGATATGATGGAGAATCGGAGTCAGTGACTCTGACATCAAACACAGCTGTAGCTTGAGACTGCCAGATACCACGAGCAGAATTGTCACTAATCAGGGCTTCAAAATTACCATAGGACTCACGAATAACAGGCTCCTACACTACGTGACTCCACGCTAATGATGACATATCAGAGTAAATCTCTACCCTCATTGTGACAGAGGGTCACAAGGCCTCCCTACTTACAATCAAGAGCGTGAGAAGTCGTGAACTCAGAACTGCAAGCATCACAATTAGGAGGGAGCTTTAGCAAAAGTTTAGAATAACGGAGGCAGATGGCATCTCTAAATTCAGTACATGACAAATCAAAATTGTCTTTAGTAGTTGGTAGAATGCTTAACCATGAAGATCGTGAGTCTATGGAATGTAGCATAATTTTTTTATGGTTAGTATCTAACTGACTTAAAAATATTAGAGAAAGTAGATTTATCAGCCTCCCTCATGACATTAGAATGGTCTCTCCTTGATAAATGGACCTGGCAGATGTGATAATATGGAGTAAATGGAGTGTTAAATTTGATTGCATCTGTTAGAACATGAGTAGCTGAACGAGAGGTAGAATAGGAAAAAGCAGCTAACTCAGTGGGAAGACGGAATCCTAAGCCACCAGAGCAGGTAGGGAGAGAAAATAAGATTCTTTCGGTGTTTGAACAATCCTGACCAAAGAGAGCTGGAATATAAGAATTGGAAATGGTTGATTCAATATCATCAAAAAGATATCCACAGTCCTTTGTGACCCGTTGCAGAATTGTCCACTCATTTTGAAGGGATTTAGTAAAAGCAAAAAAGCAGCTTGGGGCTGTGTAATAGCAATATTAGACAGTTCTTTATCAAGATTAATCCATCCCTGTACCTTTTTTTGACATATGAGCGTTAACCAGAAGAGTCACCCACAACACCCCCTAAGAATCTGCTACTGGTGGTAATCTTGATGTCAAGGTCATTGAACAGCTGATGGGCCTGGGGAAGAATGGACTCTTGAATAACTAGACAGCTCTTCTGTGGTTCAGGAAAGTAACCAAACTTGGGACCAAGGATCAAAAGAGAGTCAAACCAAGACCTGATGGGAGAGAGATTACCAATAGCTGAGTCGTCATCAGCATACCAGACCTGAGTGCTCTGGTGATGAGAGCTTGAGAGCATTGATTAGCGGCAGAGAACCTACAGCATACAGAAACATGGACAATGGATCTCCCTGTATCATTCCCTCACCACTACTGATAATATCAGAGGAGCCCTTGACTATCAGGGGGGAGTGGCCTCTGTGGGTATTGTAGATGAAGTGTGATGCTTTAATTTATAATACCTGATGTTTGAAAATTTTGCACTATTTTTATGAATTATTTTTTGTTAAGTAACGTTTATAATTACTAATTGGACTAATAATTATTCTTATGGTTGAACTCAACCCCCTTGTGTCTTATTTTTTGACAACCCTACTTTTTCTTATTTAATAGAAATTTTTTTGATTTATCAAATATTTGGCTTGCTATATCTATTATATAGCAGTGTCTTACTTATAGGAGACAGACTGCTAAGCCAGAATGTCAATTGATGGGACAACTCCCTTTGGAAGGAGTAAGTTTTGGCTAGGGACAAGTAAATCATTCTTTTTTTTCAATCTAATAATTTTATTCTTCAATTCTCTTCAACCACCTCATTATTTTCTCCTTTTTGGCCCATTGTTCCTATTATTATGCTCAGATAATACCAAAGAAATCATTTTTAATAATGACATCATTCATAATTCATCAGTCATAGTCATATTGTAAGATTACTGATGACTCAGTGCAATCCTCAAGTGAATTACTTTGTGTGTTCTGAAATCTGTTGAGTATGGAGAAAACTTGTTCTGCTGATGCACTAGATGGTTGGATTAGAATTGTCCTTATCTTATTTTGACCATGACAGAAGATCAGTGCAATTTGTTGTCCACCATTAAAAAATATCGAAATTTCCATTATCTACTGTATTATCAGAATCTTTATTCAAGTATGTGAGAGGTTCAGCATTCAGTTGTTCCATTTCTAAAAGAGAAAGAAAGGAACACACCTTTAGCTCATCTATGTCATCAGCAGTTGGTTTAATTTGAGTTACTGGAATAGGATGCAAAGCCTTGCTACCTTGAAAACAGTAATTGAATGAACACTCTTTTTGCCAAATTTGGAATTAAAATACTCAAGTCCTAGTTGAACACAAGATAATCCATAATCCACAAGTTCTGTCAGTGCTGCTGAATCATAGGCAGAAGTCCCTTTAGCTACGGCTTTAAGATTCGGATAGTGCTTGGTATAAAGAGTGTTTCTGAGCTTCCATATCTCTTCATAACATTTAACAGCTAGTATTGCATCACCTTCTAAATTGTAAGTGGCTTTCACAAAGGACACACCTATATCTACTACAGTTGCTAGTTCTATTTGTCGCAATACTTTTGTTTGCAATTGACTCAATATATCTAGAAGTATGAAGCCAGTAGATTGCTGTGAGTATTCTTGTTCTCCTGATTCTTCTCAGAGCATCGAGGCAAGAGCAGTTCGCAATTACTCAACCTAAACAGATCTTTCTCTCTTTAAAACAAATCTCTTCTTTCTCAACAAAAATTCTCACAGCAAGAAGTCACACTCACTACTGAGCATGCTCACAAAAATACTTAAGTTATATGAATAGTAATGAGATCACACACACATCACTGACGCTCTCTCGTTGGCTAGCATTAACAATAATTATTAATGCTAGTCACTCGACTATTACAAAACAAAGATAAGGATAATAATAATCAATACATACACCAATCATAATATTACATGTACAATACTAAGTTGATTTCACGATAATTAGTTATTGTATCAAATGAGCTATGATTCGATCTCTTGCTTTAGAAGAAGCAGCTCTATGAGATCTTCAAGTCCTTTTAGCTGGAACCTCCTGTTTCTCCTTAGAGACAGTATCACATTCTTGGTTGCTTACATCATGTTTCACACAAGTTTTTATGTTACCTATTATCACTTCAGTAGGACTACTGGCTCTTAACTGTCCTTCTGGTTGTGACTCTTTCACTTCAAGTGGATACAATTGCTGTACAGGTCTCTTTAATAACTTGGACTTGTTTCCTAAGAAAGCTCTAATGATATCTGTCCATCATATCCAGTAATAATATCCTGTAGTCGTCCAAGTTTCCAGACACCTCTTTTCTTATCTTTTACTATGT
>NW_003546719.1:29773-33451 GCF_000090795.2 Amphimedon queenslandica | reverse complement strand
CAATCTGCCTCCACAACACCAAATATTCTCCTCATATTTAAATAACTATAACTGCTTCTTTAGACTCCCAAACTCACTCATACCGACAAATTTTTGTTGACATTTGTGAACTCACTCTGCCTTTAGTTTCTATGACAACATGCCACTTCCTTCTGTTTGTACAGAATTCTGCCAAATATCAATAAACTTCAATACAAAACCAGTAACTTTACAAAGCTTCTCAATAGTACTGAATCTTCGCGCATTTATAATGCTGGAGAAATTCGCCATGTGACACGTAAACAAAGGCCTCACAGTCTCACTCCCACACTTATTGCCCACCGCTGGGCACCCAACTGAAGTACACCAGTGAGTCTGTATCCTCAAGTGCGCTAGGTCCATAGAACCAAAGAGGATCACTAATCAGCTCAGCAGTAGTTGGGAGGAGTCTGCATCTTCCATGGCTCCACTGGAACAACTCTCCTAATGTCCTTCACCCTATTCTCCACAAAAGGCTTCCACTCCTTATAATCTCCAACAATCCCAACACAAAGCCACTTGAAAATCTGTGTAGCAAGTAGCTGGTAGTAACTTCAAATCATTCTTAAGTGCTTCAGAAATACTCTTCATTAATCTAGCAAGTAGCAAAATTCCCACTAATTCAAATCTTGGCACTTTCACTCCATTGAATGTGCTACTCAAGTCCTTGAAGTTAGAAACATCATTCTTCCTCCAGGAATCTGTAAATAAATAACCACCGCATATACCCGCATTGATGCATTACTAAAACCACAGTCTAAACTGACTATTCTCACATTCTCTCAAACACCACCTGGGTACACGAATTCCCTCACTTTCTCTCAATACACATAATACGTTACGCAATTACTGCAAGAGATCGCCAGTGACAATATTACCCCAGCCAATTTTGGAATGATGTAATTCTTAAAAAATAGCTTCACTTTAATAGTTACTAGAGATACAAACCCAAGTGAGTCAAATATACTACTACCAAGGCTAATTATCTCTCTTTAAGTTACACTACTCTCATTCACACTTCTCTCTACTTCACTCAAATCCATAACAAACTCATCTTGATTGACATCCCACAGTAATCCCAAACTCTCTGCTCCCCTGGTGGAAAGTTTCATCTGCTGCTGAAGCAGCATTAGAAACAAACTTTCTACGATTAAAACCCCCTTTAGACTAATATAGTCTTAAATTCTTCATACAATTTCACAGCTTCACTATAACCACTTGCACCACTCACAACATCATTAACATACACAGAATTATTGAGTTTCGTGACTATAGTTGGCTTAGCGTCTGAATACTTCTCATTACCAAAAAGGAATGCATGCTATGCTGAACATGACTTGAGCAAAGTGCAACATTTGTATAATAGGAGAGCTCTTATCCATGTCATCAATCCACAAATATCTCAAAATGCCTCTGTCCTGCTCAGCAACAGCTATCATCAAAAATGTCTTCTCTCTATCAGCAATGAAGGCGCACTTGTTCAGTCTAAATCTCAATAAAATATTCGTAATACGCTGATTGAATTTGGGTCCCACGTGTAAACATTCATTCAAAGATACTCCAGTTGTCTTCATGGATGCATAAAATACTACTGTGACTTTAGTATAGTCGGTTTCAGTTGAGAAGAAACCACCACCACCCCTTATAACTTTTTGTCACTAATGCTAGCAAATTGAAATTTGGTATATCTGCTAACGTGGTCTTCCAAAAATCCTTACCAATTTTTGAGTTTCTAGGTACTCTGGAAGGTTCTAAACGGGTTCTTCCGCTTGAGGTAAAAGGAGCCGCTATGATGAATCGTGTGCGTCACTCCAATGAATATCATTTGCATCTCATTACATATAGTCAAAAAATGTTTTTTATTTTAAAATAAAACAAAACATGTCAAGCTCTCTAGACCTACTAATATTCAACCAGGAGCTTTCTCTTGAGTATAATTCTTCCTATATCACTCCACAGCCTTCTCAATCTTAGTTGTTCTTCATTGCCAGTACACTCGTTGATTCACCCGTATTCCGAGCTCTATACCAGCTGAAAACAGGCACCAAAAACAAGAAAAAGATAGATGGAGGTAGCAGCAATCACTGTAGAGGAACAATAGATAGTAAAGTAAGTTAAAAGAGAAAAAACGCTCGAAGAATGACAGAGCTTGCAGATTGCAGCCATGTTCGGGCGTGGCTACATGTGACGTTTTAATGACGAAAATATTGATTTACTTCCGTTTCATCTCCGACTATAGTTTGCTTGTTGTGTCGAATGACCGCGTGATGAGAAAAATAATGTACCTGCTCACTGCAAACCACGTTAGGATCTCCCACAACCTCAACAATTCCCTTTGCAATCTGCTCAGCAATAACCCTATTATAATCTTCAAACAACTCTGATTGCTGTCTCAACCTACGCAATAACCCATTTAGTCTTGTAAGACTCAATTGATAGCTGTGTGGCAATAATCTGAAAGTATGTCTATAAGGTAGAGTCACCTGGTACCTCTCTCCATTAAAAGTAACATTGGCCTTGAACTCATCATACAATGATTTCTCCTCTGTAATCCCCAAAGTCTCAAGCTTCTACAACTTCTTCAGCTGTTTATTTAATCCAGTCTTCCCTGATATGCTCTGAGCTTCTGTCATCAAAGTGTGAGTTAAAAGAGCTGTAGAAGTACCACAGACAGGACTAGACCAAATCCAGCCAAAAGAAGAATACACGGAAATATTCCCTTCTCTACCCTTGATAACTTTCCCAGTAATTTTTCCAGTGACGTTTTGCGCATGTGTGGGACATCACTCATGCAGAACCGAGAAGCTCGCTGGAAGGCAACTGGAAGAGGCTAGGGTGATACTTTCACCTCCAACCTACCCATCAACTCTTAGGTTAGGTTTTCCACTGGGCCCTCTTCCCAGTGTGATAGTATGGGCACCTGGGACGCTCTGCCCCCTCAATACCTGTCTCCGGGCCATCTATCGTACAGCAGCCTGCTGTACGAGACCCAGACAGACCAGGGGGTGGGGCTGAAGTGGGCCCATATATTGGCCACACTTCCTAGTAGGCAGTGCGGCCTGTCTCGTTATCTAGGTGTGACAGCTGGGAAGGGCCCGTGAACCCAAGGTAAGTTTAAAATAAACACGTCATTCAGGCAGGCAAATTTTAACCTATTGTTTCTCTAAATTTCCCACCCATTATTCCACAACAAATTCCCCAATAATGTTATTGTCCCTCCTCATAAAATAGTATTGCAGAATATAGCTGCGGACCTTGCTTGTGCTATGTTTATTAAATATGGTCATGTTAGAAGACCCAATACAGTAAAGACATATATTTCCATATTAGTATCGCTCATTGTCAAGGCAGTTTATTTGGAACTGGTGTCAGACTTGACCAGTGAGGCATTTATAGCATGTCTCTGCCTCTTTGTTGCTCGTAATGGCTCTCTAAAGTATATTTGGAGTGACGACGGGACTAACATTCTGGATGCTAATAGAGAAATTAGAGAGTTTTATGATATTTTGTCTAACCAAATATGGCAATGTAATGTTTCTCAGTTTTGTAATAGTCGGGATATTGAATGGAAAATCCTTCCTGAGAGATAAACTAACTTCAGAGGACTCAAGAAATCCACTGGTAAGAGCACGAAGATCCCTCTTGGAAAGTCGATCATAT
>NW_003546719.1:26956-29503 GCF_000090795.2 Amphimedon queenslandica | reverse complement strand
TTTTAGTTTACCAGTGCTCCATTTCTAGTTTTAGTTTTACCAATACTCCATTTCTAGTTTCAGTTCTTGTTTTAGTTCTACTAGTACTTCATTTCTAGTTTTAGTTCTAGTTTTAGTTCTACCAATACTCCATTTCTAGATTTAGTTTTAGTTTTACCAGTACTCCATTTCTAGTTGTAGTTCCTTTTTTAGTTTTACCAGTCCTTTATTTCATGTTTAAATTTTTGTTTTAGTTCTACCAGTACTTCCGTTTTAGTTTTAATTATAGTTGCATGCCAAATTTTGATTCTGGCCTTATAGTTCTAGTTGCTGTCGTAGAAATACACCATCTTTATGTGATTTTTATAATTTAATAATGAAGTTTAATTTCAATTACTTAAAAGGGGAGCATCTTAGCTCCAGTTTTAGTTAATCAAAAGGGTACCGTTTAGTTCTAGTTTTACCTTTAGTTATTGAAAGGGCTCCATTTCAGTGCAATAGTTTTAGTTTTAGTTATTAGAAGAATAGCGTTTCAGTTGTAGTTTTAGTGCTAGTGATTTACGAGTGCATATGTTAGTTTTAGTTTTAGTTCCAAGTTCCTAATAGCTAAATCTGTAATTCTAGTTTTACTTCTGGTGCTTTAATTTGTCAAATTAAAGTTTTAGTCCTAGTTTTGGTATTTGTATTAATGTAGTTCAGTTCCTGTTCTACTTCTTGGAACTAGAGCTAGGACAAAAATTGGTGTTCTAAAACAGATTTAGTTCTAGTTCTGTTGGAACTAGCATGACGCTAGTTCTTAGTGATGATGAGGACATTGAGGTGTTCACTCCAGGTCATGTTTTAATAGGACAACTAGTAATGGCCATTTCTGATCCTCCCTCTTCCTATAATACTTCCATCACTCTCCTGCACAGATGACAGTTATGACAGTCCATTGTGAGACAGCTCTGGAGCACATGGTCTAGCGAGTATCTCATCAATCTCAATCGTTTTCATTAATGGAGATGACCAAATTGTAAAATTGAAGTAGATGTTGTGATTATTTGTGAGTATAATACGAGTCCTACTCATTGGCCACTAGCTCGAGTCATCAAGTTACACAAGTGGAAGGATAGATATGTGACAGTTTTCAGTCTAAAGACATTGAAAGGAGAATATAGACATCTGACTAGTAAAGTTGTTCTACTGACACAAGAACCTCATACTCATTGCTAAACTCTAACTAATTGTAGTTTTTTCTATTTCTATTCACTTTCTACCTCCCCCTCCTATTGTCATTCCTTTCTCTCCTATTCTAAATCACTCTCTACTAACTCATTGATTATTGAGAGTTGTACGGCAAAGAAGTTTGGTCTTTGGCCGGTGGTATGTTTGGGCTAGTACTGTTCATATTTATTGATGTACCATTATTATTTCTAATTGATTTTTGTAATTTTCTGTGCAAACATAAGAAATACATTCCTCTTTGTGAAAGCTATATTCTTTTGTTCTTGCTATCTTTTTTCTCCATCTGGGTATTAGGTCATCCAATCTCTACAATGCTAATACCATTTTTAATATGTTAGTGATTGAAATAAACCAAGTTATCAGTCAAAGCAAACCAAAACGGTTTAGTAAAAGCATAACAGTAACTCTCAATAACACTCCAAAATTATATTGTTGAAAGTTTTTTCACTTCTTTGAAGAAAATTGCCACCACAGCCAGAGATGAAGATGTTGAGGAAGCACGTAAGGAATGCAAATGAAAGGTTTTTAAATTTTTGTATTATTTTCATGAGTAATAGTAGCTAATGCTTACTCTCATTAATTGAACTATAATTTTTAATTCAATCCCCTTGTTTCTTTAATTCTTCTCAACCCTCCTATAATTTTATAACTATTTGTAAGATAAGTAAGGAAATGAACATGTACAAACACAATGGCCAGAATCAGAAAATAGGGGAAAGAGGAAAAACCCAAAGGAAATGACAAATAAAGAAACTAAGAGAAGGAAGCAAAAACAATTTTAAAAAGTAGCTAAAGAACAAAAAAAGTTGGATCTGGCCATCGAAGAAGAAAGCAAATAAGCCAAAATTGTGCCTTAGCACACCACAACTAACAAGCGTGGTGTAAAAATATTTCAATAATTGATTTCACCTCCTTGCAAGTATAGCTGGGTCCTTATTTTTAAAACTTATGATGGTTGTCTTTACTTACTACTTCTTCAAGAAAAGACTTTAGAGTATCTCTGTTTTTTGCTGTTAGAAAGTTCATAACTTTGTCCCATGTGTAAACCACCATTTTCTTTGTCGTAACCACACCCACTGATGTAGCATAGGTGAGTGGTTGCTAATGCTTCAACTCCACTACAACATTTACAGAAGAATTGTAAGTGTTGACATACAAATATACGTATGTAGCTCATGGGTGAAATCCAGTATAGGACAACCTGGGGGCTATGCCCCCATGTCGTAAAACGACCTCAGACAACAATGCCAAGACACTTCAAAAGGATCCAACCCTCTTTGTGATAGAAGATGGTGACCCACACAAAGACTGCCCACTGACTCCACAACTCCAGTGTTTCCA
>NW_003546719.1:23281-26669 GCF_000090795.2 Amphimedon queenslandica | reverse complement strand
AGTGCAACAGAAAGAAACAATTAATCTACTGAAGCACATAAAGTAAGATGAGGCCATTACAACATTTTGGCAATGATTGGCAATAAATAGCACACATCGAAGCGTGACTACTCCATAGGGCAACGAAGAGCCCTTGAAGGAGGTGACAACTGGTTTTCAAAAAACGATGACTGAGGCATAGAGCAGGGAGATGGATGACATCTGAAATGCCATGCAATTGACAGTAATTGCAGCTTATTAAAAAAGGGCAGCATGCAGAGAAAGTTTCCTAGCCTCTGCAACGCCCAAAAATTAGCCCTGAACAAAAGCAGCAGTGGCTACCCTTGTTCCTGAGGGGAAGATAATGATAAAAGTTAGAGCCAAGAAACATTACCTTTTTCCTGTGGGAGAAAGACATCAGGTAAACAGAGGCGGCAGAGAAAAGTAAAGGTATCTTCTTTGTATGAGCCATTGCAACTGCAGCAAGTAAAACGTCTCTGATACAATCATAATGATCTTTACAGCTAGTATTGGGCAATATCACGGTAGTATTGATTTGTTGCGGTATTATACTGTATACCGAATTAAATATATTAATACTGTATTAATTTTTTGTTAATTAATAATTAATTAATAATAGTTAAGTAATAGAGCACGTGTACAAAAAATGGCTGCCGTCTATTATTTGGAACTTGTAGATAAGACAAACAATATATCTCCTGTTTGGGCATACTCAGGCCTAAAACCAGATGAAAATAGAGTACCTCCGTATCTTGACACCCCTGTGTGTAAAATGTATGATGAAGTTGTAGCTCTTAACAGTAATACTAGCAACCTGCTCACTCACCTTCCAGTAAAACATCTTGAGATGTATAAAAAGTTACCTATTCCCGAGGCATCACAGCAGAAGAAGCAGCAAGTTGCTGTCAACCTACTATTCAAGAGAACTTCGACAAGGGAAAAATGTTAACGAAGGATTCAATGAGCCCAAGGAACTCACCAGAGCCATAAAAGAATGCATTGCCAAAGATATGCTTCCTCCCTTTATAGTGGAAAAACCAGGTTTCACAGCCATGGTTAAGAAGTTAAACAGTCGTTATCAGCTACCTAGTAGATATTATTTTAGCCAAGTTGCCATACCATCATTGTATTGTGAAATCAAGGATAAGTGACAAAAAGAGCTTTCTTGTATGCAATACTTCTCTGCTAGAACTCACTTTTGGACGTCAAAGGCAAGAGAGCCATACATTAGTCACACAATTCACCATTATCGATGCAGAATGGGTCATGAGAAGTGCTTGCTTAAAAGCATCATTTTCACCTGAAGGTCACACTGGTGATAATATCAAGCTTGCAGTTTTTGCTACACCAAGTAGCAATAACAATAGATAATGCAAGCAATATCAAACTTGCTTGTAGGTTACTGGGGTGTTGCCAATTAAGTTGTTTGTCACACAATCTTGATCTGGCTGTCCAGCGTGGTTTAGATGATCACAGGATTGAGCAAGTACTAAAGGTTTGTCATAATTGCTATGTTTTCATTTTGCTAGCAAAGGAGGAGAGAACTTTTAGATTAGCAACAGAAAAGAAATCTCCTTACTCACAAACTCAAGGCAGACGTTAAGACTCGTTGGGGGTTCTGTCTATGATATGGTGCAGAGAATAATGGAACAAAAAGAAGCTCCAAGGAAAGTACTTAGTGCAAACAGCAATACAGCTTACTTGGTACCTATCTGGCAAGACATTGATGTCTTAGAATCAGTTTCTACTGTCCTTGCACCACTACATGAGCTAACGGATCTACTAGCTGGAGAGAAAAAAGTCACTGCAGCTGCTTTTATTACTCCACCTACAACACCTCACTAAGACAATTCAAACTAAATTACTTATTTTACGGATGTTTTTTCTCTAAAATAAAGCAGGCCGGTCGGAATAAATTAAAATATAAACAATGAAATTAATTAACTACTCATTAATTAACTTTAATAATCGTTAGTTAACCACAACTTTTTAAAACAAACTGTCAAAATACTCTAGCAACTTCTGTGAGTGTAGGCTTATTTAACATGAATGGCTGCTCTAACAAGTCCCAAACAGTAGATGCCACTGAGGTTGGACATACAGTGGAAGGTAAGATAGAGGAGCTTGCTCTTTTATCAGTAACAAATACATTTAGCACCATTTTGAATCTTGCCACACCCACCACATGGTACTGCACATGCACGTTAGAAAATTTAAATTTATTTTGATTTTCCAAAAATTGGAGTCGGTCGGATCTGTAAACCACGTAATTTTATTGGAACTGCGTAATCATGTATTGGCAGCAAGTGGGACTGATAAGACACTTACTATGGAAATAAAGAAAAAAATATATAGAGTCACGGTATGATGCTGCTACTAAACAACTATTGGAAGTGTGTTCATTCCTGCATCCTAGATTCAAAAGTACTTAAGTGTCTTCATACACTGAGGTAATAGAGAAAGTAAGGACTTAAATACCACAAATGACAACAGTAGCCACAAGTATCACAAATGAGGTGGAAAGAGAATCAGTATCCAAGAAGTGTAAGACTGCATGGGGAAAAGAGTTTTGTGCTATAGTTAGCACACTAATGATGGTAGTAGCAGCTCATTGTCATTAAAAGAAAAGCTAGAAAAAGAAATTGAGATGTACAAACACTCCCCCAATTTAGATGTAGAACTATCACCACTTGATGGGTGGAAAGCAAATAATCTACAGTTTCCTCAACTAGCAAGAAGGTCTGCGCTACTAGTGTTAGTTCCAAACGTCTTTTGTAAAGGACACATTGTTGGAGGGAGAGTACAGCTAAAGCCTGAAAAGGTTGACCAACTAACTTGTCTTGCACATAACTTACATACTTTATTTGAAGGCAGTGCCTCCTGCGCCGTACGCGGTCCCCTCGATATAATGATTAAAGAGCCGACCAGGAAGCAACGCCCTTAAAGCGCCTCCTCATTGCAATAGTAACAATGGCCGCTGGCATGACTGCAACTGCTGACACTCTGACTGTTGAAGGGCCTCTGAGTGATGGTTGTTCTGAGCCAGATTTTAAGATTGGAGATAAGTTTCACTCTTTTGAAGCTCTTGAAAGAAAGATAAAGCAGTATGAGAGAAAGCATTACGTGAAACTATGGAAAAGGGATTCAAAGACAGTAGAGACAGCCCAAAAGAGGCTGGATAGAGTGTTATGCAAAAGCATAAAGTACTATAGTCTCATTTATTCCTGTATACATGGAGACAAACGTTTTAAACCTAGAGGGGAAGGAATAAGAAACACAGTAAGCGGCTGCACATGCATGGTGTTTTGGTAACCATATTGTCATGTTGTGCAAATTATAATTCATGTTTGCCCCTATGTAGGACTTTTTGAAAGGATTGCAAATTTGA
>NW_003546719.1:15099-19864 GCF_000090795.2 Amphimedon queenslandica | reverse complement strand
GATTTAAAGAACATAAATGCTTAGTGAATATAAGTGTCGTTGCCTGCAGAGTGCCATTATCTAGACATGGAATGATGACATAGAAGTAGCATGGAATTTCACTAATGGCAACTAAGTAATGGCTAAGCCAAAAGAGCCTAAGGGATTCCCTTGCTGAAACCCATAAGAGCTAAGTTGTGCTGGTGAGGACTACATCTTCACCGCTATCTCATATAGCCAGCCTGACAGCTGCATTTCAGGCAATATATCATTTTGAATTTTGAGAAAAATTACTGCAACAAAGTTTCATAATCATTTGATTTCAAGTGAAGTCCTGTGGGTTTATAGCCTCGCCTGGACAACTTTTTCTTATTGTGGTATGCTATGCCATTGATGGCAACACGATGACAGCCATGGGAATGCGGTAGCAATTTTCTAACTTTCAAATGTCAAAATGTGCCGCTATACTGTACCTAGGGCACTCCCTTTTATGCTGTAATTGACAGAAGAAATTTTTTAACATTGCATGAATAGTGTTATAATGCATCTTTTGGTTTAAAAATAAAAGTACACAAGGTATTTATGGTATCCATTCTAAATCTAACAAGCTTACACATGCGCTTAAAAGACAGGTGGAATTGATAAATGGTTGTAATCCAAAATATTTTATTGGTAGAGTATGTAGAGTTATGCTAGGACGCAATATTGATGTGACTGTGGAATTAGTTAATGGTGCTATTGGTAGGATTCTTATGCTACACTTACATTAATCAAATTTGATATGTTTATACACATTGTGACATAGAAAGGGTTACATCTAGATTCATGCCACACCAAAATTTATATGTACACGGAAAATATTTTTCCTTACCCTTTCATATGCCATTAGTTTGCATGAATGTCAGGGTCTCTCACTAGATATGGCCATTATAGACTTATCAACTGGCATGATATGGCATATGTTGCATTATGTTGTGTACATACGTTAATTGGATTGCATTTATTCTTATTTAATCCTCACTCTGTTAAAGTTAGTAAATGAAAATTTTAAAGAACGGGTTTGACAGTATAAACTGTAAACTTTAAGTTTCTAACAGCTGCTAGACCGTTGGTAGCCTAACAACACTATTGTCCGATGCAAGAATTCTCAAGAGTACTTTTCATATCTATATTGATAAGAGCTGTCTATTGTATGCCATATCATATCTCATTACGTAATTTTTTATAAGTAGGACCATATGAAGCTAGCAATTTTCTTGTCGAAAGTTATACATGAAATCAGTAACTGTACAGTACATTAACGTGTATTTGCCTCATAAGAGCAGAACAATATAAAATATTCATATCTAGCTGAAATGAATCGATCTCGGAAAGGCATTTTTAATCCTAGCATATCTGAAGACTTATGCAACATTACCAAGTAACATTGATGATGTATCTCTTTACAAATTTGTTGCTAATTACAAATTCAATGAAATCCGAAAAAATGGAGAAAGAGAATACAAACCTTAATCAAAGCCAGTCCTTTAAGCCATAAGAAATTTATTTGTAAAAAAGAAGTGAAAAGACATTTTTTATTTGTCAGAAATATTTCATTCGTACCTTTTAAAGATGAGAGCACACTTGTAATACAAGGGGAATCAATGGAAGGAGAAACAATAAAAGAAGCTTTTAGGCGTGACAGAGAAGCATCTAGACATAGCATTGAAAATCATTTCAAAAAACTACAGAGTAATAGGAAGAAAATAGTTGATGCAAGCCAGTTTAAAAAAAGAACTTTGATAACAGGGAAGATAATGAGCCTCATTTACTAGGTCAAATACTGGAAGCAGTAGCTGACATGCATATAAATGTACCTAATTTAACCTTAGAGCAAAGAGAGGCAATGCTTGATGTAGATCAAAGAAGAATTTTGATAAAATTAAAAGTCATTATATAAGACAAGACGAAAGTAAAGACTTATAAGAGAATGAGTCTTCAAGACTACTTAGATTAGAGAATTTCAAACCGCTAAGAATCGTTATTAGTGGTGTAGGTGGAAGTTGTAAATCAATTTTAATAGAGACATGGCATCCAAAAGAGGTAAAATTATGTGCAATATAGTAGCACCAACAGGTAAAGCCGCATTTAGTGTAGGCGGACAAACAATACATAGATTATTTTAGCTACCAATAGAGCATGAGGGAAAGGAGGTAGATATTGGGCTTTGAATAATGAAGCTTAGAACAGGATAAAAATAACACTTAAAAATAAAAAAATTATGATAGTGTGCGCGGTATCTATGGAATCTAATATAAATGTAGCATACTTACACATGCACTTGGAAGATATTTTTGAAACTGATGAATTTCTTTTGGACGCGAAGTATTCTATTTGTAGGTGACCTCTTACAATTGAGACAAGTTAATAGTTGGACAGTGTTTTCAAAAAATTAGCAACAAACTAGTAAAAACTAAACTTGAAGCAGCAAATGCAATCAACATATGGACAGAAACAGTAGAATATGATTAACTAACAAATAAATGAGCGACAAACAAGAAAGACAAAACTTTCTTTGAACATTGATGCTTGATTTTGCTGGGCATGGCTGTCTGACTGATGCAACTATTGATACACTTAGAAGTCAAGTAATTAATGTTTCTGTACATGAAAAGTGTAATGAATTGGAAAGTGAAGGAGAAACTCCAATTTGCCTATTTTCTAAGGTAAACTCCAGCCAAAAAATAAAAAAAATTATTGTTCAAAAGTCTAGAAGCTGAGAAAATAGAATTAGCATGTTTCTATGAATTCAAAGTGGCAGCACAGCAAAACTTGACGAGAAAAGAAAAGAAATTAGAGAAAAGAATTAACTAAGCTAAACAGTTAGTTTGGAAACTGTATTGTCTTTAGCAGTAGGCTGTAGAGTAATGCTGAGATGTAATGTTAATGTAACTGTAGGATTAGTTAATGGTGCCATTGGTACAGTAATCCGTAATTATGCTACATGTAAATCAATTAAATTTGATCATATGATGTACCTTGTGACATACAGAGTGTTATGTATGCTATCTAACAATTGTATATAAACATGACACACTTTCACCTTACACTTTCTTATACTATTACTGTACATAAAATATCAGGGCCTCTCACTAGATACAGTCATTATTGATTTATCAACTGATATTTTTGGGATGGTATTGCATATGTTGCATTGCCTTGTGTACATACATTAAATCAAGTCCATTTATTATCATTTGATCATCTCTCAATTGAAGTTAGTAATCTGTGCATTAATGAAATTAAGCGGCTCGGAAGTAAATTTCAAAAAGACTTACTCCAAATTAAGAAAAGTAAAGGACTAAAGGGAAAGATTTAAGTTACTGGTGTAATTGATGCTGGTGATCCTTGTTGCAAGAATGCAAAGGTGTCTGTAAGTCATGCACAAAGTACTGTACTGTTAGTAGCAATAAATGTAAATACTGATTTACAATAGTCTAATTGCCCTAAAAAGAGTTAAGTTTATGACGATAATGCTTTCAATAAGAATTGCTCCAAAAAAGGAAAGTTGATACAGACTGTAGTGCTGACAATACTGCTTTGGTACTACCTTGCCAAGTAACAGATGATAAATAACTATTTAAAAGACGAAAAGCCAAATTAAAAGTTAAATATGATGATAGTTGTAGTAGTCTGATTGTATGCTTAAAACTGCGAAACATTAAATATAAACTAAAAGATGGCAAAACCATGTGTTGTCAAAATTGACGATTGTAATAGTAGTCTAATGGTATCTTTAAAACTCAATTAAAACCAAAAAATGATGTCATCATTACTAGGAAGAGCCTCCCAATCCAGATGTTTTTTGGAGAAGGCAAAGGGATTATGTTTATTATCGTGGTAATGAAGAATTTCAAAGATGGTGGTGTCAGATTTTAAATGTCAAACTTGTCACAGCTGCTAGACACTTACCTGGTAGTCCAACAACGGGATGAAAGAGTTCCTAATAGTACTATTGATATCCCTGGTGGTGGGAACTGTTTATTTTACACCCTTTCATATCTCATTAGTCTCAGCATTATGAATTACGTAAAGCAATTGTTTGTATAATGCCCAACTACAAAAAAGAATTTTTTAACAGTATATTAATTGCAACCTGATATTCAAACATATCTGATTACATAAGTAAGTCCAAAATGTATAGAAATTGTGTGGGCTACTGAGAAAGAGATCATTACCCTATCAGCAATATTTTGTGTAACCATATCTTCGAATTTACTTACTTCTACTTTTGTTGGCTAGGCTAGATATGGTACCCAAGACTTATATGGCATTTTCTGTGATACTAATGCACCTACTTTGTTTTTGAAGCTTTGTGGTACTAATAATTTCCAAACAGTTAGGTCTATTAATATTTCTTAAGTATTGATTAGTGATAGAATGTCAGTATGGTAAATAGGAAGTCCATCTTAATGTGACTTCTATTGCACTGCATGTGCAATCTGCGTCAGTGTGATAACCATTGGTGTATATCCAGCTAGTATTGCTAGCAATCAAATTGTATGCATGATGTGAGATAAATTAATGTACAACAGTGAATAATGATTGCTTGGGACTATAATGGAGAGGGTGTGAAAGAGGTTTACTGTTCACTAGAGTTCAGCATTGATTCAAAATTGTGATTATCATTTATGTTGGACAGGGTTAGGAAGGGAGAAAGCTGTCATTAATGAAATCCTGATTTTGTTTGTAGCATGTAGTACATGTATATTACAATTATCAGGTGCTAATGGATTTAGGGCAATGG
>NW_003546719.1:10166-13882 GCF_000090795.2 Amphimedon queenslandica | reverse complement strand
CTGCATTTTGTCTTCCATTTTATTTTTGGTCTATGCGTGATTTTTAAACTTCCTTTGTTGTACTTTACTCAAGCTCAGAGGAGTAATATAAAAGCCAACTCGAGCACTGTACTGGCTTAAAGATATTAGAAGGGAGACACAAGATGAAAGTGGGAAGATAAAAAAGTCTGATGAATTTTGCAGAAATTTCAAATTGGGTCTTTTCTCCACATATGCTCCCACTACATTAAATGCCCTTTAAAGGTACCCAGAGAATTGCTTGGTAAAGGAGAGCTCATCTAAGCCATTAATGTTGCCTTGCAACGTAAGTTACAAGAAACATAAGTGTTTAAAAATTATAATTATGACCACCATCTTGAAAAACCAACCTAAATCCTACAGAAACGGTATGGCCTATGTAGTTTTGTTGTAATGTATGATAATTAATGCTGTGAAAATGATAAATGATGCTTTTATTTGACGACACCTATGTAGGCAATGTCATCTTTTGAGACCTTTAGTGCAAAAAGTAGATCCATATACTTAACAGTCAGAAGTAGTTTAGCCACCTTAGAACATCATCAGGAACTCTATTATTAATCATTAGTGGCAAAAGATGACATAATTATCACATTTAAGAAGATACAATTTAAAGATTTTATCTCAATAAGACTTGTTCTTAAATATTGGATTTAATATTGTCAAGAGGTCACTGCTGTTGATATGATGTGCAGCTGGGTTATAGTACCGTGATTGTATAATTTCATGTTTCTTGTCCAAACTAAAATAAGTAAGATAATTTTTAGACTGTTGCGACACATCAAGCTGCAAAAATATTTTAACTTCTCATGGTATTGCCTCTTAAATCAGATTTTTAGTCACATGCTTATAACACTTCAAAAAGCATTATAAACTGCTGCTATGGACATAGACAAATTCTTCTCATTTGAATCAGTTATTATAAATCTATAATTCAATGGTCTGTTTCTAGTATACACAGCAACAGCAGCAACCTTTTTATGTTTACATCCATTGGCAAGTACAGACTGCCTTGCCCTTTTTACCATATATTCTAGTTCATATGGAACAAGTCTTGATACTTTAATACTTAACCATTCTGAAAATTTCTAGCAAGATGTTAGGAGATTTACAGTTGAACCTGCTTATGGGACAAAAGAATCATTTCATTACATAGAGGTCTTCATTAAAGGGAAGTTTTGTAAATGAGGCATCTCCAATGTGAGACTATACCTTATAAAAAATGAGGGGCAGTAGACAGCGGAGTAAGCAGGATAACAAATTGCATAACAAGAAAAGATAATAAGAAAATAAGTTTGCAGAATATGTTTCAAAATGAGGAAAAGGCTATTAAAGGCAATTATCTGTGCTCCTGGATATTAAGATTGCAAAATAAGAGTGACAGCATATTGTGAGGAGCAGAAAGACGCCATTTTTAGAGTGGGCGGGTCTCTTTAATTTTGCTTATATTATACGACATCACAGAACCAGTGCGCATGCGTGGCCATGCCCACTTTTCATTATGGAAGTGAAATGGCATTTTCGTCAGATAAAAGCTTTCGTTATTTCGTAACAGGAGTTCTCATGAAAGAGAGGTCTGTTTTCATTAAAAAACTGGGGAAATGAGTTGGTACATTTAAATTTTTTCATTATAAGGAGGTTTTAGTAAAAGAGAAGTTCCGTTATCAGAGGTTCCAATGTAGTCGAAGATCTTGTCAAATTTATGTCTTGTGAAATCTGTCAAGATTTTACACGAACCTTGCTATAGAACTTCAATACAAATAATAAATGGTTTGTTTTGTTTTTCAGGAGTCATTAGGGCAAAGTATTTTAATTCAGTGTCTGATATATGGGCCAACCATCCATTGATGGAGAATACAAATGGTGAAAACCAGGCATGTTCACAATCAAGAATACTAGTATCATACTTTCTGTTCTTTCAAAATTCTACAGTTTTATTAACTACCAGCAGAGTGAAACTTTTACATGATTCAATTAGAGATCCCTCGAAATTATGAGCTGTAACGTCTACAAGAGCTTCATCACTGTCCAGATGTGATTGATTCTCCTGAGAGTGGTTGTAAATGAGGATAAAGAGAAACTTTGCTACAGGCATCTTTAAGTGGGGAGGCAGTAATTACTCTCAGCCCATTATGTCTTAGTGTCGGGAACCCACCCATAGGACAGGATAGAGCATGGTTTATTGTAAAGGTTAAGTCATGAACACAGAAAGCTAGTATGTCCTGCAGGTGCAAAGCATATTGAATCCATAGAGAGATTCTAAACGAGCCTTTGTGAAGATTAAAGCCATGATTAGCAGATAGAGCCAAGCTGAAGCATCTCTCTCACAAGCAATATCTAACTATCTCTTCTTAACACTACCCAGGTGTTTCCATACTTGCATTAACTTCTCCTTTCAGTTGTTTCCCCTCCTCTTTCTATAGTTTTGTCGTGTTTTACCCTGAATGACTTTATAAAAATGTATACTTTATACCAGCCAACAGTCTAAGGAGTCTTGTAATTTCAAGCAAGCATTATATCAAATTTTAGCGAAAGCAAATATGATCAGTCCCATCCCAGCCATGACAAATAGGAAGAGCCAGCAAATCCCTTTTACATCATTAATGGCTTGTTTCCATCACAGCTGGTATCAATCTCAAATGTTTTGTCTCATCCATTGCAATTTGATGGTTAGGAGGGACATCACAAAAACCAAACGAATCAGTCGATCAGCTGAACAGGCCATGTGTAAAAGCAGAATATGGTGCCTGGGACTGGGACTCAACAGATATACACCAAACCTTCAAATATACCATTTATCAACAGTAACCTCAATAAAACCAGAAACGAAAGACTAGGGAAGCCAAGTAATGTCCCACCATCTGCTTTCACCACATTACCAGGACCTTTAAAAACCTTGCAAGTTCTTTGATAATACTGCTTTACAAATGGAACAGACTTCGATGCATTTGGAACGTAACCATAATGCTTGCTTATGTAAGCCATACCATCTCACCACTTCCTTAAGTGGTTCAGACTACATAAAGGAAATGCATCATCAGCTTAACAGAGCTGATTCAATGTTGCTACATCATCAAGCTCCTCAATGGGACAGATGCCACAGAATACATACTCATTGCTAGAGGATCTCCCTGTGTTGTGCCTTCCTTTGAGCCAACACAGTTACTATTAATAAAAAGGTGATTGTTGAGTTTATAAGTGTAACGGCATAGGTGTAATATGTTACATAGTTCTATTCCTATGTTCACAGAATTTAATGCATCTGAGACATCAATAGAAAGGAGACACAAAGTTTTATCATCATACAATTCATGGACACAATAAACAATGCACTCACATTCAGAGTTCTGTGAAGAACAGTGCTGTCTGGACCAGTCACTTCATTATTGTTCTTCTTGAAAATTAACAATGCTGCTTTCCTGATTGGTCTCCAGCAAACTTGACCAATTCCTATAGGACAAACCCCAAGGTTTATATTTAGTACCATCAATGGACTGCTACCAGGGCCTCTAGTCCAGACATATCAACGTTCAGAGAGCACATTTTCCTCGCAGCACAGGCCACTAAATTACATAGTTCACCTGATTCACTTTAAAGGATGTGCACATCTTTCTCTAAAAGAAAACATTGAAACCTGAAAGACCATTCATAGACATGATAGTTCTCATCATCACGACATTATCAGTGTGCGGAAGAGA
>NW_003546719.1:5838-8768 GCF_000090795.2 Amphimedon queenslandica | reverse complement strand
GATCAACAATAACCTGTATCAATGATGCAAAATTATAAGGAACTGCATGGATGAATAATTGATGTTGGTTTCAAAACTTGTTATTTTCCTTCGGGTTAACTGCACTTTACAGTATGTGTGTAAAATTGAGAGGAAATAGTTTTGAAAATGATGAATTTGCAGGATTTTTGAATGTCAAATTATTGTGACTTGTTTTAAATTTCCAATATTTACAATTCACGTAAGAGTTAAAAATCATTTTTGCATGTTGTAATTTGGCAGATGATCCACCATTTTGCAAAAACTCATGAAAATTTATCCCCACCAAATGCTTTTGTAGCTATAGGTTGTTCCAAGAGAGGATTATTATTTAGGGAGAGTGTATTATTATTTAGGAGAGTCTCTAACCTTCCTATATTCTGTGATACCACAGCACGTATGTTTACATCCGTATATTGAAGTGTACTGTCTAAGAATTCAGTAATCTCCATAAACGCCTTGCGTGTCAATTGCATTGATCTTTTAACTTCAATATTGATTGAAGAGTGGGGTTCGGGCGGTGCTCTAATTAAAATGGCGTGTGCTGTAAGCTACAAACTTGAAGGCGATACTACCAAATTTGAAGCAGAATTACAGCAAGAAAATACTTCTAATGTACAGAATGTGGTATTTTTAGACTCTGTATATGATATTTTGAAAGATCTTGAAGGATTCACTGTTGTGAAATGTGATTCTGAACATGGACCTTGTCTAGTAATTCAACACCAGATGCTTCATAATCACCCACCACTAGGCGTAATCTCTCGATGTAGGATCTTGATTAAAGGTCAAGAGTATGTAGTCCATATAGTTTTAAAGGAAATCGAGAGTGGGACTCTAATCAACCCAACAGATGTCATGCTGCTTTGTGAAAGGTATCACCCAGAGTCTAATTCTTAAAAATTTTGTCCTGGCATAGATGAAATGGAATACCAACAGCACAAGGAAGTCATAAGATTTGATATTAAAAGTCTACGCAAGTCTTAGGTGCCACTATATCGTATTATTCTGTTAACTGCCATTTGTGATACAAGCTTGTTTAAACAGCTACAACTGAACAAAAGAAAGCCATTATTGTAAGATGCCCATCGTGTGTTCGCTTGAGGTGTGATTTAGAGCATCAAGCTTGACGTACAGCTGCAGAAAGTCCACATAAAAAGCTTAAACATACTGAAGCATCTTCCAATGCTAAGTTAATGTATATGTCACCAGATAGTCAAGTACAGCGTAGGAAAAACCAAAAGATGTTGATGGGTAACATCAAACACAGATTATATGCATTTGAACATACAGAAATACCCCTCGATGATGATCAAGATGAAGAAATGTAAGCAGTTGTGACATCAATTGAGCAGAACTGCTCGGATGAGCTAGAAAAACTCTTCGTTGAAGACGATAAGAATGGAGTAGGTTCTAAATAACGAGAAGTATGGAAAAGTGACAAGGAATAAGACTGAAAGGAATTTCAAGAGGATCAGTTGAGAATCAGTAAGTGTACATTTTAATTTGTCTTATTTTATTTTTTTCAGAATCAGGAAAATGGAGTAATAGATGGAGCTCCATTACCATTTGCTTAGGTCTTTCTGTTTATGTACGTAGCCCAGCTGCATATGAGACCCTTAAGTCTTTCAAAATTTTACAGTTACGAGGTCGTTCAAGACTACAGGCCTACACGAGTGCTTTTCTCCATGAACCTGGAGCCAATAATGCTTGTATTGAGGACCAAGTAGGACACTTCCTTATGCATTGTCATAAGCGAGTTAATAATGGGAAGGAGTCATGCAAAGATTAAGTATTGATTTATGATGAAGTGAAAGTTATAAATAGGCTAATGTGGAATTCTCGTAACCAACAATTGATTGGCTTGTCAATGAATCACACAGATTTTTCATCACTGGCTGACATTTTCGGTGTACTTGAGAATGATGGTGTTCAGCAGACATCCTACATACTTCAGTCTGTATGGAGGGATCTTACCACTGATTTCGATATTATTGGACCTTACTACACATGTGCTAAATCATGGGAGAGTAGGTATACTTGGTCGTGTGTCTATGAAACAATAAAATTGTTTCATCTACATGGGCTAAAGACAAGACATCAGCTATTGTTTGTAAAGGAGCATCTTCCAATCTAGCATTTATTAAAGCAACACATGGTTGCAGTGGGGTGTATCCAATTGATATAGGTACAGTTGATAATATTAAATTTATCCTTTTATTTCAATCCTGCTACAGATAAAAAAGACCCTTTTGAAGTTAAACCTTTTATGAGAAACCCATTTGATCCTTCAGAATACATATATTGGATGATTTGTCCGACAAACCAAGTATATTCATACATTCATTTTTCGTGCTTAATCTATATGAACTCGTAGCTCAAAAACATTATAAATGCACTCTTTTTTTCAAAGTCTGGTGGAACTAAGTCATTTGAATTGGATAATGTACTCTTTGGCTGGGATTCCATGTATTCACGGGAGTGTGAAAGGGCTCGGTCAGGCTTGACACGGATGGTTCCAAAATTAAAAGAAATTTACATAATTAGAAATGCCTGGACAAAACTTAATGTCAAACCAGCCAAATATATGCAAGTAATTATTACTTTTCTATAACTACTGATTTTTGTGTTTCATATAACAAGAGCACGTATTATCAGAGTTCTATCGCCATATAACTGAAAATCCAGAATCTTCAGAATCAACTAACAAGACTCTTCTGAACCTTGAAGCATGCAGTAACCACTTCGAACATGGTTTTTTAAGTCACAGCAAAGTTGATAAAATAAATTGTCATGTAATCCTCAAAATTGAGAAGGGATTTAAATTTTTCACTGTTTTAGACAAATTTTACAGAAAGGTAAATGTTCATTCATGATAATTTTTTGATTTCTTTATCACAAATAAACAATTC
>NW_003546719.1:4416-5828 GCF_000090795.2 Amphimedon queenslandica | reverse complement strand
AGGATCCCCTTCCTTAGGAAACATCCTCGATATCTAATTTCCCCCTTGTGCCTGTCAGGGTCTGCTGTTGAGGCAGATGAGGCTATTTTCAACCAATACAAGCATACTTGTGGAAAAAAATTGGATGCAGGCAATTATTACGCTGCTCATGCAGCTCATCTAGTAAAGCAAGTTGTTGCTTCCCATAAACGTGGAAAGGATTACAGAGATGAAGAGCTGTCAACTGTTGAACTTTCATTACAGAAGAAACAGTATGGAAAGATTAGTAACTCATCATGCAAATGTAAACCTGTATGTAGTATTACACTCATTAAGTTATTATACTAATTTAATTTAAAGGCTTTTAGCATTTACATAAATAATTTAATAGTAAGATTCACATTCTAACACGAGACTGTATTTGTGTATGATGAGTTAAAAGTGAGTCACGTAGATTTTGACCTTTAGTTGACGCATGCCCAGTTTTAGAAGCAATTTTTTGTTGCTGTACTGTCATAAACTGTTAGATTCGTATGTTACAGAACTTTCTGATGATTTCAAGGCAGACATTTTTCTTAGCAGAGACACTCAGGTCATTTTCAGATGGGATAACTTCATTTAAGCATAAATGGAACTTTTCTTTCAGTACTTCTTGCTTTTGTATTGTTGAATGTGCCACCTATATAAAATGAACAAAAAATAAGTTAATGTAACACTTCAATCTATACCTCCACAACTTCATCTCTATATTTTTCAAATCCAGATTCATTTACAACTTGTCTTACGCATTTGTCACCTATATAAAATGAACAAAAAATAAGTTAATGTAACACTTCAATCTATACCTCCACAACTTCATCTCTATATTTTTCAAATCCAGATTCATTTACAACTTGTCTTACGCAATTGTCAATGTCACAGAAGAATGATACAAAAGTAGCTTGTGAAATGTACATGTAGCCTAAATCACGGTACTGCAGATAGGCTGGCATACCACCTTTATTTTTGGAATTAATTGCTTGTAGAATTGTGATTTCGTCAGATAGCTCATTTCTACGGGCTTCAGTACACCTTTTGATGCATTTGTAACCATTTCTGCTATTATGACTCCACCAAGATGATAATAAACATCATCTTCATCGATTACTTCATCATGTTGCTCTCGGCTGCTATTTGAAGAGCCAGACAATGAAATGGCTTGAAAGGAATGCACTTGTTGTAGTAATTAGTCGTTCATAATTGATGACAGATGAATTATTACACTTTGATAATATTGCTGTGGCAACTGAGAGGAATCATAAGCGAAAAATTTTGCCATAGCAATCAGGTTGTCAAAGTTCGAGCTGAAGGGTCTTTAATAATATTGGAAAATTGAAAATCCTTTGGTGCAAGGAATATGCTGCATTGGTTGTACCATTCTATTTGAAAATTTA
>NW_003546719.1:0-3928 GCF_000090795.2 Amphimedon queenslandica | reverse complement strand
TCTTCACCAAGCGCACTGGCCACGATAAAAAAAGTGGCTTGGGCGTGTCCGTTTTGTTTACTACATCTGCTAAGCATGACTGAAGTGATAACAGTTCAAAGAGCAATGCTGCATGCTGCCGTATGTAAAACTTATGCGCCGTGGTATCACAGAATACAGGCAGGTTAGACACTGTCCCTAAATAATTGTGCACTCTTGGTTGTTCCTATAAACATTACTGAAGTGCCAGTGAAAATTTTAGCAAATTTGGCATAATGATACATTTGCCAAATTGAACTTTAAACCAACAGTGTACATGCTCAATGGCACATGACAAATTTGGCAACAGAATGAAAATCATTAAAAATTTTACCTCTAAAAATTTTTTAGCTAGTTATTTAATGTGCCATAATTATTGTGAACGTTCGTTAATTGACAATTTTATTAACTTCAATTAAATCATCAATTTTTCTCTTTAGCGGTAAAAGAAGCAGTATTTCTTTTATTAATAGTGGGAACACCTTTGTTCTTTGACGATTTTTGTCCTGAATGTGGTGGCTTATCTTTTGCAGGTGCTATTAACTAGACAAAATGGTAAAAAATTTAATACAACTTCCTTTGCTTTTTCAATATTATGACGTTAACTTATATTTGTAACAAATACTAACACTCTAGTTATGACAAATATTATTAATATCATTCTCTTTCCAATTGATCGTTTCGAAAGGTGTCAAAAAAATTTTCCCAGTCTGATTGCACTTCACAGTCACCTTTACTACTACATAATTAAATTTAAATTGTAAATATTATTCTAAAGAATGTATGAAAAATTTCATTATACACTTTGTGATACTCTCCTTGTTAGTTGTTTGATTAAGTTCTCAAGAAAGTAATGAGGAAGTTGTTGTGACCTTCGATCTTGGTAATGGATGTAGAAAGTGACATGAATTACAAGTACATAAAAAAATATCTATCTTTTAAGAAAAAGTAGGGTTGTCAAAATAAAAGACACAAGGGAGTTGAGTTCAACCATAATTAATATCTTCATTAAAATAATACCATATAGCTTGATATTTTTGTGGGTCAATATTTTTGTGCTTTGCTCCTAGTGGGCCAATTTGTGGTTTAAGTTTCATGGTTGACAGTTTACATAGCTGTTAGCTTGTAAGGGGATAGCACTTCAATGATTTTGTGGGTTTAAATTTTGTGGGCAACCCATAACCACGAAAACCACGAAATTTACAATTCACAAAAATTTCAAGCTACACGGTACCAAAATTTCAAACCCTACTGTGTGGAAAATGATAATAGGCAGGTTACAATAATAATAGACTTTTCATAATTATTATGTCACTGTGATAAAGACTTTTCACCTAGTATTGATCGACTAAAATGCTGTCATCAGAATTAAAAATTCAGTTATAGATAATTATTTGGCTATTGCATTCTTTAATTTTTTTGATTCAGTAAAGTATCTGAAGATTTAAATATTCTTTTTAGGAATTGTGCCATGCTTGGTGTAGGCTGCAACTAAGCAGTTTGGTTTTAATTCTTTCATTAACATTAGTTATTTTAAAGAAACAATACTCCTTCATAAAATGGTGCAAAGTAGGGTTTTAAATGGTTGTATAATTTTTTACTAAATTATTTCTTCATTAATCAACTGTTCTTATTATTATTATTAATTGAACTATTAATTATTATTATGGTTGACTCAACCACCTTATTTCTTGTATTTTTTGACAATCCTACTTTTTCTTATTTAATAAAAGTTGTTTTTATTTACTCAATTCCATTCTTATTAATAAATTTTATTAATAAATAATCCGTTTTATTGATAAATATAATTTTTTCTTTAGGTGTCAGTTTATTACTGGAAGAAAAAAATTTTGAAAGAAAAATCGTAAGACCTGCATTGAAAAAACAATTTTGATACAATCATCTTTTTCTTTTTTCCTTTTATTTTCAATTTTTTAATCATTAATTATATTAATAGCCTAACTCATAAATTATTAACCCTTATTGACCATGCATTACTAAAATCTTTTTTTTGTTCTGAAACAACTTAGGTTTACGTTGAGCTTTAGTTGCCATTTTTCTGGCAAATTCTGTACACAACTCTTCAATTTTTTTTAAGTTTCACAACTTTTTGTGAAAAAGCAGCAAGTCAGTTCAGTTACAAACCTACATTAGCTATCAATATATTTTTATATTTGTTGGTAGTTTATGGATTATGATGAGCATGGTCGAATTTCTCCTCCTTTGCCACCACCAGCAGCTGGAGATAAAGGACCTCTACCAGAGCACCTCCTAGAGGCCAGCAACCACCACCAGCACTACAAGTAGCTGGAGGACTGCCACCTTCAGCAGCTGGAGATGGGGGCCTCCACCACTACCTTCATGAGACCAGCCATTACCATAAGCACTACCAGTAGCTGGAGGCCTGCAAACACCACCAGTGCCTGGAAGCTTGCCACCTCCAGCACCATGTCCAGTACTACCACCAGTAGCTTAAAGCCTGCCACATCCAGCACTACTACCAGCAGCTGGAGGCCCACCACTGCCACCTCTAGCACAACCACCAGTAGCAGGTGGCAGCCACTTTGACCACCACCTCCAGCTTTACCAGTAGCTGGAGGCTCACCACTTCCAGCAATTCCTTTAGCCGAGGCCTGCCACCTGCATTCTATTCAGCTCCAACTACAGTAGCTGGTGGCCTGGGAACGGCAGCTCTGCAGCAGCAGAGGCTCACCATTGTGTCACAACTTCGTCAAGTTAATTGTCAAATTGTAAGATTTGGAAATAATCCATAGTACCATTTTAATTACCTGTCTCTCCATTTGACTTTAGTACAAAAATCTTTTAAGAGCCAGACCTCAGGCCGCAGGGCAGGGGTAGGAGGAACACATATAGTAAGAACTACAACTATTATTAATTGTGGCCTAGCATGACAAAATCGACCTATTGGCAGGTATGACAAATAATAAGTTGCTCTTACCATATTAAAGCTTGAAACTTGCTATTTCCAATGGTACTTGAGACGCCACAATCGGAACTAATCTTGCTTAGTAACAAGCGTGAGTATCTTCTGCATTGCTACCATTTTACTACAGCAAAATCGTAGAAGAAAACATTTTTAATGTTTCCTTTCTTGCCCGTGTAATGCAGAGGTGTGGTAACCATGCCCACCATCGTGGCTCCTTCTCAAGATTATCATGCTTCTTTGCTTTCTGTGCAATTCAAGGACTAAAAGGTACTACACATTCTTAAAGATAAGTTAAGAATGACTGATAATGTTTTAATGTTACATGTAATAAATGAATTTATAGGTATGCAAGTACTTAACTGTCAGCCGACTGTCAGCAACCAGTAGAGACTGTTGTAAGCTATCCTGAAGTTTGTAGTTCAGCTGATATTTTATCCAGTGTGCCTGTAAGGATATATAATTAATTAATAAGTATCCTGCCTACCTTTTTTATTACAATGTGTCTACAGGTCCGGTAATGGGACACAGACTTTAGGGCTACAGATCCAGTAATAGGGGCATCGCCCCTATATAAATATATATATAATGCTTGGCTACGCCCCAGTATGAATAATTGAGTAGAAATCCAAAGACCAGCATCACAAATGCAGCATGGTCATGGTGGTGCAGTGGAGAGGCCTGTGTGGATTGCATGGATGTGGGCAGCAGTTTGAATCTGGTCAGAACTACTGCATGGAACTATGCTACGGTTCTTGATTTTTTTCTTTTTTAAAAATGATTTTTCTTGTTTGTTTCTCCGATTTAGGTCAAGAAATAACACACTTGTACATCTTAGCCTCTAGGGTTGTAAGGTTGGGATTGGGGTTTAGCATTTCATGATAAAAAAACAAGTTCCATTTTGCAATATTGCACATGCGCACAAGCTGCTTTACGGAGAAAAATGAACTGCCGGATCTCCAGCAA
>NW_003546718.1:63210-74920 GCF_000090795.2 Amphimedon queenslandica | reverse complement strand
TAACGGCGTACCATAAGCACCCTCCCCCCCATGGCTGGGCTCAGAAAAAAATTACTCCAATCCTGGACTTTTGCATCATTACCAAGCCTCTTAACAAAGTTATCTAGCCCCCTGATCATGATTTCAGCAGTTTCCAGTATTCTAAGGAGCGATCAGAAGTACCAGTATGCTTGAAATTATTTTGACCCCACCCGTAATTCATGAAAATGAAGGAAAACACCACCACCACCACCACCACCACCACCACCGCAAAAAAGGGGTGTGGCCAAAATTGTGAGTGCTTCGAAGCGCACCCTCAGCGCCTTCCTTTTCCAGTTTCTAGATACGCCCCTGGGGTAGGTATTATGCCATACCCATTCTAAGGTACCACTGTCACTATACTAGCCTGATTTTATCTATGGTTTTATTATACTGAATCAATAATTGAACTACTTATAAATAACTTTGTTATGAAAAGTTTAACCTCATATGTGTTTATCCATTATTTGAAATATTTGAGAAGGAGTCAGTCAGCTTGAAGCATCGTTGATCACTCATGTAACAGATGTTACTAATCAAAGCAGCACATTCTACTGCTTACTGATCCAGACACCCATATCAAGAGTATGAGAAGAATTTAAGTATAGCTTCGTGATTTGGTATAGTAAAATTATTTGTCACAGGCTATCAAGCTGTTTTTTATTAATTATTATTTTGTTGTTGACCATGTTGCATATGTATGTTATAATAATATGCGTACACAATTTAATATAATATACATACACAATTTAATATCATTATGTATGTATCATAGATAGTAGGCATTCTTTCTAGTACCATAATATCATAGTATTATAATACTTGATTGATCAAAATTATTTCCTCATATAACAGAAGCTATGTAAGTATTACTAATCAAAGCAATACACATTGTTCTGTTTATTCATTCAGGTACCTATATTTTTCAGAAAATTGAGTAGAACTTGCAGAATTTTAAGTATATATAGCTCTGTGATTGGCTTAGTTAGCTGTCAAGCTGTTGCATATCATTTTTGATCATGTTTGGAGCATCCATGAATGATAAATATTTTTTTTAGAAAGACATACTGTTGCAATCAGCAGAGGATGGGGATCAGAAGCGTGTATTAAAGGCCCTTGAAGCTAATGCTGATATCAAATGTATCAATGAAGTCAGTAACTTACTGCTACTATGTTGAATAGTATCATATAAAATGTATTTTTATGATAGAGTAATGAGACGCCTTTACATTTAGCAGCAAAAAAAGGACATTTTGAAATAGTTGAAATATTACTTGCTAAAGGTGCCAATGTTACATACAATTTTATTGACAAGGTAATAGATAATCCCTAAATTATATTTTTGAGTATGACATATGATAAGCAAATTATTTTGTGTGAATAAAACTAAAAGTTGTTAGCAAGATCTGATCACTAATAAACAATTTAAGTTTATCATTGAATAACAATCAGAACTCATGAATTGTCTAGTTGCACAAAAATCAGCCAAGACAACAATAATTATTCATAATGTTTACACAAACTATTTTAGGCATTATTTAATAATGCTTCATGTTAATTACATTCCTTCAACACTCCCACTTACCTTAGGGTGAGTGTACTTAAAAATTCTAATTCAACCAACCACTAATAATAGTTGTAATGTACTTGTGTAAACAAGTACACAAGAGAGGAATGATCTGTAACAAGATAAGTTATCCTTTTAAGTGTTCTGTTCTTAAATGGAATTTTGGGCTTCTTAAGTTGTGTTATGTTTTTAAATGGGAGTTTCACTATTGATTTTTTTCCGGGCTATTTTTGCTTCACTAAATCAAGGTCCCCTTGAAAACGCTAGAAATTTAAGAGTGCAATTAATACACACCCTAAAGGTACCGTATATCGGGTATATTTCAATGCATTAATAATTTCGGAAAAAGCAATCTATTGCGAAAATAAATATTATGAAATTTTAAAATATGCGGATAAAAAGGATAGAAGATATGTGGTATTGTACAATTATTAATTTATTATGAACACGTGGCTTCATAACTATCCATGGCTTCATTCTAGTCTAACTCGAAGGCCATAAAGAGCCTTCTTTGCCAGTTAGAAGTGTTGCTAAGGTTGATTCAGAAGTAGAGAAGTCAGCAAATGCTTCGAATGACTTACCAAACCAGGTGGTTGATGGAAATAATAGCAAGTAAAATATTTTCGGAATATAAAAGGCTTCCGAATTATTCCATTATTGAACTTAATATTTCCACAACTTTTCATGCATTGAAATATACCCGATATACGGTAATTTACATTGCGTAAGCTGTTATTTAATTAACTCCTGTAGTCTCATCTTTTTGTAGTTTCTCAAATTTCTCACGAGCTAGTGGTTTTGTAAGTATGTATGCAAGCATTTCTTCTGTTGGATGGTATTCCAAATGTTGTATTGCCTCACGAATGTAATGGTATTTAACGTCTGTGTTTTGTTTGTGAATAATAGACTGGGTTTTTGGCAGTAGTGATTGCTCCCTGGTTGTCTTTTCTGATAGTTAAGATCTTTGAGTAACCTTCTTAACCAGATCGTTTCCTATGTAATGTTGCAGCACTTAGAGATATATACTCTGCTTTAGCAGTAGATAATGCCACTGCTGGTTGCTTCTTGCTGTACCAGCTTACTGCACCATTAGACAGTAAATATAATGCCAGCTGATTGTTATATATAATGTTTATATAATGTTATATATAATGTGAATACCTGGTATGCTGTTTTGATAAAGAAGAATTCTCTTAGCAGCAGTTAGGTGTGTTTTTGTAGGACATAAACAATATTTTGATGCTACTCCTACTGCTTGAGATATGTCGGGCCTTGTTGCAATAGCAAAGTATAGTAGACTTCTACTATTGATTAGTAGAGTGCTGGGTCAGCTAGCTTCTTGAACTCATCATCCTTTTTCATTCTGACAGAGAAGTTAGCTGGTGCACACTCCTAGCTTCTGATAATCCAAACCTTTTCAACATATACTATGTATATGTATCTAATGTAACAACAGAAATCCTTTTCCTCATCATGATTCCAAGACAATGTAGCTTCCCCAGGCCCTTCATCTTATACCTCTGCATCAACATAATGTAACAATAACTAACTCATTTACACTTCCTGTTTTGATAAATATACATAGATCTGCTGTACTCTGGGTGAAATTGATGGATTTCATAGGCTCTTTGAATACTTTATTGCAACATTGAGGATACTGCTTTAGATTATAAAGGGTTTTGTGCCACAAGTCAATTATCTGTGATTTATTCTTGAGCTTGCAACTTAGCATTTACAGTTTTTTCTTCAGATAACCCATACCAAAAAATTTTCCATTTTTTTATATTTTATACAGCATTTTCCTCTTCCAAATTTAATGCTCACTTTGATGTGAGCTAAAATCTCCGTTTTGCTTTCTTTCTTCATGTACCTTTGGCTAGCAGCAAGTGTTTTATCTGGAACTTCCAGGCAGACCAGTTGGCTCCTTCAAATTTCTCTATTGACCATTTTGCTTCTGCTTCAACCATCACTATAATGGATCTATAGATACGTAGAATTATCTTCAGGACTTCTTGACACTTTAATATAGTTCTCTTTTTTCAGCTCAGTATGCTGGGCTCATAACCTGTTAGCACGATCTTATCACCAATAAACAACTTAACAGTTTATAATAACTTAACAGTTTATCATTGAATAGCACAAAAGAATAATCAGAACTCAGAACTTATAAAATAGTTGCACAAAAATCAGGTTAAATAGACAAGACAACAATATTCATAATCTTTACACTAATTACCACAAAATCGTCTATTTTCAATAACTACATGTAAATTACATTCCTTCAACAAAAGTTCTAATCATTCTGTAAATAAAATTTCAAAATGCAAATTCTGCAAATTTGGAATCCTTAAAAATTACTCATTTATTGGTTTGTGCAAGCTTAAAAGTTAGAGCACTTTAAATTGTGTTAGAAATAATTTTACAAGCCATTTGTCTTACCATAATAATAATCACAAATTTTATAAACTCACAATCAATTCTGTACCATTTCGACTTAAATTACATTTTATTACAGAACAAGTGGACTCCACTTGATGTTGCAGTTAAAGAAGGCCATGAAAAAATAGCTAAACTATTAGTTGAGAAAAAATGCTCTGTGACAAATGTAAGTAATCTAGAGTATGTACTAGAAATAAATGCACCTTATAGACTGCAATGAAATTTGCTACTCAAGCTGGTCTTATTTCTACTATTAAATTTGTGATTGAGAACAATGATATTGACCCAGCTGAGTTTGTTGATGAGGATGTAAGTCAAAATATGCTGTCTAAAACTTTATTTTTGTGTGCCCCATATAGGATGGAAAAACACTCTTACATCATGCAGCAGAATATGGACACACGGATATTGTTGAACTTTTGCTTAATGGAAAAAGAGTTGATGCTAACTGCAAAGACTTTGTATGTGAAATAAAGTATTCAATTGTAATGGTGTATTTTTGTATATAGCTCCGCACTAGACCAATTCATTTAGCTGTTAAAAAAGGCAATATTACTATTGTTCAGATGCTAGTGGATCATAATGCTGATGTAAATTGCAAAGATTTGGTGAGTTATTAGAATGCATATCCACTAGTTATTATCATGTTTTAGGATGGTATGACACCATTACATTATGGTTTTAAAAGTAAAAATAAATCTGTTGTTGAACATTTACTTCAAAATTGTGAAGCTAATCCTGATACATGTATTTGTGAAAAAGTTAGTTAGCTTCTTCAATTTTGTCTGCCTGAGCTTATAACTACATGTATATAGGACAACAGAACAATTTTACACTTTGCTATAGATATCATTGTAAGTTTTGTTATTATCACACTATAATTATTTAGTTTGATTCACCACTTTTAAATCACACTCTGCACGTGAATGTTCTAATTATTGCCATAAACTGCTATTAATAAGCAAGGAACCCATGCATTTTGTTGCTCTTTCTGTAGCATTGTTTTCAGAATCAACTGAACAAGGAAAATTCAGAAGATGAAGAAGTATATAATTAGTCAATTGTCTTTTTATTTGTAAACACTGCACAGGACAAATTCATTAGTATATTTGAGGTGATTGCAAAAAAAACTGATGTCAACATTAAAGATAAGGTATTTGCTATGCATAGTTTATTTATGCATGAGCATATACATTACTGTGTATACGCCGACTTGATTCATCTGTTAAAGTTTATAATTTAGGATGGTAATACACCGCTACTATGTGCAGTTCTTGTATGTTCTGAGAGGCTGGTGACTATACTCTTGGAAAACAAAGCTAATCCTAATATCAGGAACAATGTAAGATAATGCATAAAACTGATTTATTTTGCCATAAAATATTCATTTTTTTTCTTTTTTTTCATTTGATTGCTCAAAATTTATGCTAATAGGAAGGACATACAGCTCTTCAGTATGCTGTGAGTCAGGGAAATTTTACTATCCTAACACTTTTACTGGATTATAATGCAGACCTAAATGCAAGAATGACAGTTAGTTGTGCAATAAAAATTCATTCATTTTTACTATGTTAATTTTAGGAAAAAAAAGAACGTTTTAAAACTGACCCAATGTCAAGAGTTAAGGTGTAGTTTTTAATCTTATAATTACTATAAATTATTGCAATATTAGATGGATGAAACAGCTCTGCACTTTGTCGTTAGGCTAAAATTTTCAAGTGACTTTTATAAGCTCCTTTTAAACAGAGGGGCTGATCTAAAAATTCGTGATGCAGTAAGTGATGCTTTTCATTACATTTCTATCAGTCATGTAATCAATTGCAGTTAGAAATTAAATTTTTACAATTATGCAGGATGGGTATACTGCTTTATATTATGCAGCAAAAAATAAAAATTATGATTTGGTAAAAGACATGAATGTTAAAGGAGCTGACACTAAAGTGAAAGATATGGTAAGCACATCAAATAAAGCCCTATAAATATTGTGCTCATCTAGAATGGTTTGACACTTTTGCATCATGCTGCAATAATGAATAGCAAACGCCTGACTGAAATAGTACTTGCAAACAAAAAATTTGATGTAAATATGGCGTGCAAGGTGACACAATTTTTTAGTTAATTATGATTTAGCAATCATGCAGAAAGGAAATTCAGCATTGCATTATGCTTTAATGAAGAAAAGTGAAGATGAGGAAGATGGTGAATATTCTAATGAAAATGAAAGTGTTTGCTCATTACTTATTGGCAGAGGGGCTCACATTAATTGCAGGAATCAACAGGTAACTTAATGTCATCACAATTTAAAACATTATAATAAATTATGAAAAGGATGGAATGACTCCACTATTGTATGCAGTATTTAAAAAGTACAAGAAAGTTGCTGCAACCATAATTGAAGCATCAAAACAACAAAGTATTGAAAAAATTATTATTCAAGCAACAAACAAGGTATAAGCATAAAGAATAATTATCAGCACTGATTATTTCAATTAATCCTTTTATTTATAGAGAAAGATGACTGCTTTGCATATTGCGATAAGTAATAAAGATGAAGATATGCTAAATCTACTATTGCAGAGTGACTATGTTTTAAATGAACCTGATGAGGTGATTTCATAAAGTTTCTGCTTATGTTAATAATGATAATTTCTAGGATGGTATGTCTCCTTTGCATTACGGCTCATTACATGGTTTTATGACTGATAAATTTGTTCAGCACAAAAATTTTAAAAATTGTTTGAATTACCAAAATGAGGTTTTCTACAAGATGCATACTTAGTTAGCAACAAATTAATTGTGTTCTTTCTAGATCACTGGAAAAACAGCTTTGCATTATGCTGTTGAATGTAACCATAAAGATGTAGTAACCATACTGCTTGATGAAGGAGCAAATTTATTTCTTGAGGATAAGGCACATTCCTGTAGCATTTACTTTTATTAATTTCCTATTATAGGAAGGTCATAGTTCACTGTATTATGCCATTAAGAACAAATTTGAATCAATCATTGATGTATTTTTTTGTCACGCATCAAAGGTTAGTGTCATGTACTTAATGTATTATTTCTTTGTAATACAACAGCATTGTGATGAAATTGATGGACATCAAATCAGTGGATGGCTTCCTCTTCACTATGCAATTCAATATGACAATTTTTCTACTTTTTGTATGATGGTTGAAAAGCACTTTGTACTAGATATGGAAATGAAGGTTTATAGTGTTTCCATAAAAAATACAATTGCATAATTAATAGGGCTGTTGGACTGCACTTCATATTGCATCTTGTAGAGGTGTTGTTAAAGTAGTTAATTTTATACTTTGTAAAATATCTTCAATTAAATATGTCAACAAATTGCAGGTATTTATGTTATAATGGTGTATATGTACCTAACCAGTGATTGTTCTTTTTAAGGAGTCAAATAGCACTGCTATGCATCTAGCTGCTAAAAATGGCCACTATGATGTTGTCAAACTTCTATACAAATATGGTGCTGATGCTGTTATGGACTATAAAGATGCAGTTTAGTTTCTGTCTACTTTTTTACTTAACTAATCATTTATATATATATATATATATATATATATATATATATATATATATAGTATGGAATGACTCCATTGAATTACATTGCAGAAGCTCAGTCTTGGGATTTTCTTGATTCTCTGAATGCTGGCAAGGAAAGTAGCCTAATTAATCTCTCTGATGTACTGCAATACTCAAAAGTAATAATTGTAGTTGTCCTGAAAATAACCTTTATTATTATTTTTTATCATAATAATGTAGTATGAGAGTACTGCCATACTGCATGCTGTACATAAAAATGAGGAGCAGGCTGTGAAACGTCTTATTTCAACTGGAGCTGATGTTGACAGTAAAGATAAGGTATATACTTCTCTTATTGGAATTTTAGTTAAAGCTATCTATCTAATTGAGTCCATATTCCATTAGTCTCGCTAGCCAGACCGTTCCCCAGCATATGTTGTAGGATGGGGAATGGTCTGGCTAGCGAGACTAATATTCTATAGTAATTTTAATGTATAGCAACTGTAATATTTGAATAATAATGGAATTATCTTGTACACAGTATACTGGAAGAACACCACTACACATTGCTGCTGCAGACAATAATTTTAAAATGGCCAACTTATTACTCAGTTTTAAAGCCAACCCCAATAGTAAAGACAAAGTTAGTAAGATGTTTAGTATTTACAAACTTATTTGCTAATTTTTTAGTCAGGAGCTCACCCGTTAAATATGAGTTATATGGCTCGTGGTACAGAAGTATATAATTTAATTGAATTAGCAGGTGGAGTATTTAATTTTGTAAGATAAAAAGGTGTAGAAGAGAAGTAATTAATTTTTATTTATAATTTGATAGGGTCATCTGCTTTTAGATACTTCAGATTTAAATGATATTACTCGAATGAAGACATGTTTAGATAATGGTGCTAAAATTGATTATTATGACAAGGTTCTGTAAAAAATATTTTGTGTCTTAAGTGTCTATATTATACATGTACAAAATTGAATGAATATAGATCTACTGTTTATGATTCAGTTACTAGCATAATTATGCCAAGGTATAAAACAGAAGTAGTGGCATGAACAGTGACAGATGCATGCATAAAAGGCTAGTGCTAGATTTTACCACATTTTAAAATCTTTAAGTCAGCTCAAAAATTTTACAAAAATATTAGTACAAATATAAAATGAATAATTCTCTTCTAGCTGGCAATTTTTATGAAATTTGGACCAAGTCATAGTATATTGTATATAGTGCATAGTTTTTGGCTCAAATTCATAAAAAAAATTCAAATTTGAGTGGAATCAGATCAACGTTGATGCACAAAATAAGGACGTAACAGAACTTACAGAAAAAACTATAAATTTGGAGAATGCTCTCCTTTTGTTTTTTGTTGAAATGCACTATACTATAGTACACAGCCTTTGGCCCAATTGTTGAGTAACTTGACAATCCACTGACAAAAAGTTGCATGAGCACTATACCAAGAATCTGTGAAAATTAATCGTGGATGAGAGGTAAACTAAGGGCAACAGAGTATCAAGGCTAAGTGGGATAATAAGGGTAACAGGGCTAACAAGGGTAGCAAATCCTGTTACCTATGTTTGCCTGGGCTACCCTCAGTACCCTTGTTACCACTGTTTCCCCTCTTACTTTTGCCTCTTTTTTATTACCCTTATTATTTCCCAGTCATTATTATACCCGTTTCCCTTTTTACCTTTGGGACCTCTCACCACTGTATGCACGTGGCATATATTTGCTATGTACACTGCTTATTCCCTTTATCCTGTGGTAAAATCGGGCCTTACATGTATCACTGTTCATTATGCTACTGCAGTTCCAATTTTTTAATGTTTCACTAATATACTCATTCCAGAAAGTTTGGGGCAAGTCCTGAAATGTCACTTACCATGTAGCTGGAAATATTTACTGGAGTTTAGTTTTGCTGTTTGCTGTTCATCATTAAAAATGCACAATTTAATTCTGCAAAGCATTATGCGTAATGGGTATATCAACAGTTTTTGCCTACACCAGCAAAATTCGATTCCAAAAACATTAAAATTAGATATATTGGTACAAAATTGCAAAATATAAGGAATAATGATAAAGATTGTAGCTATAATAATAAGTGAACCTTGTTGCCCTGTGACTACTGTTACTGGACAAGTAGGATTAATTCAGTGTGTATACTAGCTCCTATACCTTGCCATTATATAGATGCAGTAGTTTATACTTTTGCCTAAAATATATAATTTTTATATTTAATTTTTTTTTGCAAATTTGACTGTAATACCCAAATGGGCCTTGGAAGTATTAGTGGCTTAGATAAATAAGAAATACTAAAACAACTCATTGCAGTATATTGAAATTATAATGACGATGTATATTCAGTGACCCTTCAACAACTTGCATTTATGTGTTCTAAATATGCTTTATAAATTAGGATAAAAGAACTGCTTTACATTATGCTGTGCTGAATAACCATTTTGATTCCGTTCTCTTTTTGATTGACAATGGCTGTAACATAGACTGTCAAGACAGGGTCTGTAGGATAATTCCATATTACTTACTACTTATAGCTATTTAATTAATGCAGGGTTTATTTACAGCAGTTCATTTTGCAGAAATTAATGGGTATCATAAAATTCTTGAGACTCTGATTAGTAATGATGCTGATTTAAATTTGAAAACTGAGGTTAGTAGCATTTCCTTAATAATGAATCAGATCATTATTATATCAATTTTTATTTCAGCTCAAAGAAAAAACTGCACTTCACTATGCAGTTGAGAGTTCAGATATTAAATCTTTTGAGTTACTTATCAATAGCCAAGAAATTAATGTCAATGAAAAAGACTGGGTATAATTTATTCTGACTTGATTGTGCTGTTCATTTATAATGTAGAAAAGTATGACTCCACTCCATTTTGCTGCTCAGCTTGGATGCGCTGATATGGTTCGAAGGTTACTGGATAAAAATGCTGATGTCAACTGCAGAAATAAGGTATACGTTTTTTGATTGGCTTAATCTATTTCGTCCACTAATTTAACTATATTTAGTTTGATTTAACACCATTGCACTTTGTGTGCAATTCAAAAGATAGCCATAAGGATGTTTTCAAGCTATTGATAGAAGCTGGAGCTGATCCTCATTTGCGAGAGCTAAGGGTTGGTTTAGATATGTAAATGTAAATTTCACATGACACTTTTTAATTTTCAATTACTTTATCTCTGATATTTTTATTGCATCAAATGACAATACATTTCAAGTCACCATTTTACTGCACGTAACAACATCAATAATAATTAAAGATTTTTGTTACTTTTATACATAGTATCCAAACCATACTCCTTTACACAAAGCAGCTATTCGAGGCCATTATGAAATTATTTCAATTATTTTAACTAAAGCAACTAAAGCATTAAAGATAAATGACAGATTTGAGGTACTATAACAGAATTATACAAAAATATGCATCAGAACATAATTCTGTCAACATGAAAATTGACTTTTTTACAGATAGTAATCTGGAAAATCTGGAAACTTCCATTATTTGATAAGATTAGATTGGAGGTATAAGCATACAATTATTGTAGCTATTGAAAGTATAATTACAGTTTTATGAAAGAAAAACTGCTCTGCACCTTGCTGCAGAGAATGGTCATGCCAAAGCTGTTGAAGTTTTATTAGATCACAATGCCAGCATTGATATTGTTGAAAGTGAAGTAAGCAAAGTGTAATAATTTTCATAAAACATTTCTTAATAGAATTTTCAAAGTGCTTTACATCTAGCTGCTGAAAATGGCCACAAAAGTGTTGTCAATGTACTACTTGAAAAAGGAGCTAATCTAAGAATGAAGGATATTGTAAGTCAGTTGAACAAAATATCTTTTCTACTATCATTCAATTTTATAGCATAACATGATTCCATTTCATTATGCCATTAAGTATCACAAGAAAGATAGAGAACTAATTGAGTTGCTGAAAATTGATAAATTCAATTGGGTATGATGAATTAAAACTATAGATTAATTCATTATGCTTGGCTACATGTATATTGCTTCAGCAACATTAATTTTGTTATGCTTATCTGTAGAACATATTTGATAATGAGAAATATGGGGAAATTCATGATGCAGGAGTATGTGGCAGACTTGATTTTAT
>NW_003546718.1:55394-63200 GCF_000090795.2 Amphimedon queenslandica | reverse complement strand
TTTATCACATCAAATAAAGCAGACATAGAAAAGACTGATGAAGTAAATCTAGATTATGTGTTAATACTTTTAAATAATTTCCAACACTTGAATCAGTGGGGCAGAACTGTATTTCATTATGCTGCTAAGAATGGTCATTTGAGTGCTGTTCAATATTTGCTGACTGTTTCGGATCCTGAAAAAGAAGACATTGTCAGTTATCAGTATCATAAATGACAGTGTATAACAATAAAATCTTGCCTATAGTGTGGCTATACTCCCCTTTATTTTGCAGTCAGTAATGGTCATTCAAAAATTGTTTCGTGTCTTTTAAAAAGTTCAAGAGTCAACAAGGATAAATTATATGGTTTGTTTGATGGGTGTTAAGATCATTTGAGCAATGAGCACATTAAATTAGAAAATTTTATTGATGTTTTATTGTTTATTTCATGCAGAATTTGGCCAGTCAAGTTTAGTTTTATTTTATGTTAGGATATTTTGAACAAACATCATTGTACATTGCAGCTAAAAATGGTTTTATTGATATTGTGAAACATTTGTTGCACAGCAAAGCAAATTTTAATATTCGTGATACAGTAAGTGCAGTATAAAAAGTCATGGTAATTGCTAAAAATTGTAAATATATTTGACACTTTTTCAGATTATTAATTTATGCTTCTAAATTTTAGTGCAAAAGAACACCTTTACACATTGCAGCTGAGAAAGGCTATGAAGAAATTGTTCAATTGCTTTTAAAAAAAGGAGCTAGCATTCTTGTTAAAGATTGTGTATGTTAATTATTTGAATTATAAACTGGCATTACCGGCACTTATACAGGCATCATACATAGTGAACAATGGAAATCCTAAAAAGGTGATGCTAACATCATACACTCCTTGTCATTATGGTATTGAAAGTGGGAATGCTAGAATAGTCGAATTATTGCTTCAAGGATCAACTCCCCAGTTGTTTGATATAACTCTACTACGAGTTCAGGTATGGCATGCCATATAGCTGGATTCATTGACGAGTAAAAAATTTGATGAAAACAGTAAATTTTCCCAGTTGGCGAGTTTTAATTTGACAAATAGTGCCCTTCGCGTACACATGGCACAAAGTACAAAATTTTTGATGGTTATAAAATTTGATGTTTTATTTTTAATAGTCAACTCGTCAAAAAAAACTTTCGTCAATTAATCCCATTATTTAGTATTTTTGCATGTGACTGTAAGGTACAGGTTGTCTGCTTATGGGTAGTATCATTGGTTATTGGCCTTGCCTACGCGAAGTATAGGTAGTTGTTGTGTGTGTCTGTCATTCATTCATTCATTCTGTACAACTGAAATTTGTCTTTAATAAACAATAACTTTAGCACAGCGTGTTCTAAGCTCCTATATCTTTCTTTTTGACTTGGAAAAGTCTTTCTTAACTGTTTTGTGTTGCTCAAACACAAGCTCTAGGTACAGAAGCTTCAAGTAAGAAAATCGAGTAGTTGAGCCAAGTTCCATTGTGTTGGCACTTTAGAGATAGCTGGTAGCATTTTTCAGTAGATTAGAACATGGCCTTCAAAAAGTATGAACAGATTTCTCTAAAAGGCTTACTTGATGAAGAATTATACTTACTCCAAATTTTTGAGGTCACTCATTTGTGAAGTGCTAGAGCAAAAACCTGCTGAGTTATAGATACTAAAGTACCTATACTATCTCAAATACACAAAGGCAGCAACTTTTCTTTCAGCAAGTTTATCATATATTGCTGATTAGTAAAGAAAAAGTGAAGTTTCTGTCTCACAGGGTCTTCTTGCTGCCATCATTGCAGTTGATGATGTAATGCCACACCTTTCAATCTACATGCATGGGAGGGGCTGGAGCTGCTTGCATGTATGTGCTGCAGTGCTGCTACTTCTGCAGGTATTCAAGAGTAAGTGCAACTGCAGGAAGCTAGTGTTGAGCAGACTCTCTTCATGCTGATAGTCAAACAGCTATTGCAGTGCAGGCATGCACCGTAGCAGCTATAGGGGCAAGGCCATGCACTGTAGGTGTCTCGTTGGTTTTGTTTTGCTACATTTATGCATATAAAACAATGAGATACCTTCGGTGCTTGGAATTGCCGCAATTGCTCTTGCATTCATGCAATATTAAAAGCAATAAATCATGGACTTCATCTCAATGATCATGATAATTATGATAGTTCTTATAGTGCATATTCTGCGCATAAAAGCTAACACCTATTATGATTGGACAGATACTGTCCTAAAAATCCGTCATTTTCTTGATGCATGTTAAGTAGAAAGTCCTTTTTGTGAGCCGTGTTCATCCGTTGGAGGTTAATTTGTACAGGTGTAGATGTGTGGGGACAGTAAATGTTGTCTGTTATATGAATAGAGGATCCGCTATACAGAGCTACCCAAAGGGCTGGCCTTATGGCCAGGACAAGAGAAACTGCACATTATAAAGAGATGTCTGCTAATTGGGGGTTCGTTTCAGAAAGGTTTGACTATACTCCCATTGCTTTACATAGCACTTCCAGTTATGATGCTAGTGAATGAAAAACAATGCGTCATATTGAGAACTGCCTTTGGGCTCCACCTGACTAATGTGGCTTCAGGCCATTGATCTCGAAGTGAGAGGTAAGTCAGGTTACTTGCAGGCCAGTTATGTATATAAGTTGTAGTTTCGTCCCGCCCCTTCACTACTTGCTGAGGAATCTGATTGCTCAATCGAACCACGTGTAGGGCAAGTAGTCATGTGACTGAAGATTTCTGTTTAAGACAAAAGAGGAAGAATTAGGACAAAATAAAGGACTGAAGGAGCCTTTAATGCACCCTGGACTTCTTTCTCAAGGTTTAAGAGCAGCATTATTATAGCAAAGTGGCGGGACAAGACTATAAGTTGCATATGAGTATAAGTATCGCCTATATTAAGTATCATTGCAATAAGTTTCAAAATTTAATTCGTAGGAATGCATTACTCTTCTTCAAAATGTAGTTCTAAAATCAAAAAAGTCGTCAATGTAATTCTATCTCATATTAACAACAAATGTTACAGTAATAAAGATGATATGGTATATCTATAGAGTGACTGTCGTGGCTAGTAAAGCCCAGACAAAATAGCTAAATAATCAATGGTTAGGTTGCTAAAAAGTTATTATCAAATATCAAAGAAAATTGATCGACAATTATGAAGGCTGAGAGCCAATTGAATAAAACATGTGTTAGAGTAATGTGCATATGCGTGGAAAATTATAATGATAATGAATGTATACTAGTAACAATAATTGTGATAATAATAATAACAATAATATCGGTAATAACATAATAATTTTTTGGTTTTGTTCACAATAATAGTAATAATAATAATAATAATAATAATAATAAGTTAATAATAACAATAATGATAAACATACCCATATGTTAATAATAGTATACCCTACATGACTACATGTACATCTATTTTTCAATACACGGCAAGTCCAACAAGTCCAATAAATTGTGTTCAGACAATTTTTACTCCATAATTTTAGGCTTACAAGTTACAGAAAAGCTGGTATGCAGCAATCTCAAATGCTGTATGCAAAGGGCATGCTGAAGTTATAGCACTTTTAATTCAAAGAGGAGCATTTGATGTAATGCCTAGAGTAAGTTACTAGATATATATGTACATTCAAAAAGAATCAGAATAATTATTACAAATGCATATTTATACTCATTGCATTAAGTTTCAAAATTTAATTTATAGGAATACATTACTCTTCTTAAACATGCAGTTCTGTATACTCAAAAAAAAGTCATCAATCTACTTTTATCTCATATTAACAAGAAATGTATTCAAATTGATATGGTATACCTATAGAGTGACTGCATCCATTTTCAAATATTATTTTAATATAGGAAGGAAGAAGCCCTATGCATGTTGCTGCAGAGCATGGATTAATAGACATTGCAGAGTTGCTTAGGAAACATAAAATAAGTGTTGATGATGCAGACAAAGTAAGAAAAATTTTTTTCAAATATCTAATGTTTCATATAGGATGGTTTACGACCACTCCATTATGCCTGCCGAGCAAGCCAAGTAGAAATGGTTGATTATTTGTTAAGAAATGGTGGTATAGAGGATCCTATGAAAGTCTCCAAAGAAGGACTTTCCCCTCTTGATGTCATAGCAGTGGAGTCAACTGCTCGCACAAAATTACTGCAACTCTTCCGTCCTTATGTCGACAGTTGCACTGACTATCCTATTGAAACTTATGCTAAGGTATTTATGTGTGGCTATTCTATTGCTGGTAAGAGCTCTCTCAGTCAAGCTCTCATTGATCGCTCCAAGAAGCCCCTTGGTTATAAGTTTAGTCCATTGGAAGTCGTTAAGGATGTGACACCATTTACTGTAGGCATTGATTTACACACTATCAGCAGTCCTGAGATTGGAAATATTGTATTACATGATTTTGCTGGCCACACAGAGTTTTACAGTAGTCATGCTGGTATACTTGAGAATCTGATGCTGCACTCACCTGGAGTATTTGTCATAATAGCTGATCTTACGAAACCACGTAGCAAAGTGCAAAGTGAATTGTTCTATTGGCTCAACTTTATCGAAAATGCATGTGCTAAACTACTTAAACCTTCTCAAGTTATTTTGGTGGGCAGTCGTGCAGACAAATGTCCCAATCATGGGTTAGAATTTAAAGCTGACATGAATGATATTGTAGAAGAGGCTGTTGTGAAGCAAGTTTTCAAAGGATATTGTGCTTTAGAATGTCATAAACCAGGTGGCATTGGCATGAAAGATTTTGTATCAATTCTTGCCACAAGCTGTAAAGAAGTTGTTGATCAATCTGATGGCATCAGCTACTATTGTCACTTCCTTTATTCCCTTCTTAAGGATCTCAATGAAGTTGCCATCACATTTGAAAACCTTTTAATCAATATTAAAGAGAATTCTGAAGTTACTATTCCTGATGATCCAGCATTCGTTTCTAATACTCTATTAACCCTCAGTGATAAAGGCCTCATCTTGTATCTGAAATCTAATGATCCATCTACTAGTTGGATAGTTGTTAATAAGGTCAAGCTCCTTCACGAAGTAGTGGGTATTTTATTTGCACCTGCCAGTATTGAACGAGTTCACAGAGATATTGCCAGTAACATTGGTATTGCTGAATTTTCTCAGTTGGAAAGACTTTTTGAATCTCAAAATCTTGATCCACATATGTTAAAAGGTTTTTTGATAGCACTAGAATTCTGTCAAGTTATTGATTCTGATGTTTTCGATTCATCTTATGATTACTCTGAAGAGCTTCTTTTCTTTCCAGCTTTGATTGCCGAGAAACAACCAGCAGAATTGAAGAAGGCTCCATCAAGGGGTTGGTACCTAAAATGTACTAATCCTCATAAATTTTTCACTGCTCGTTTTCTTCACATATTAATTCTTCGTCTAGCTTTATTTCATGTTAGCAGTGGCAAGAAATCTGAAGAGTTAGATCGATGCTGTACCGTATGGAAAGATGGCATTCATTGGATAAGTCACAACATAGAGGTGTTAGTCCAAGTATCCTTAGATGATCGTTGCATTACAGTTCTCATATCTGACAAAGATAGCCTAATTGCACAAAAAATGTTTGCTTCAGTAATATCTGAGATACATTCACTGATGAATAGGCTAAGTCCATGTGCAACAAAGGAATACATTATCAATCCTTCTCAGTTAAAAGTAGTTAGCAGCTTAAAAAAAGAAGATTTGTCTCTCTTTCTACTTCAAAATATAGCTCAGGCTATGATTCTACGGCAACAAGTGTCTGACGAAGGTGGACAATATGATCGTTCAATTGATATCATTTTGGACAGTTTTGAGCCTTATTTATCCATTCCACCATTTGTAACACAGGAGCTATTTAATGCTGAGCTTTCCAACAATAAAATTCACCAATCACGTTTGGACTGCCTACTCCTAGTCTGTCCTGATATAATGAAAGGTGCTGATTTTAATTCTTATAAAGAAGTAAGGGATCACATTCAATCTTTTAGTATTTTTACAGGCCACAATGTAGTGGTAAGTTGTATTTACTCATGAATTTAGTAGAATCTTCCATAGAATCTGGCTTTGTCTTGTGATACTGCAACATCCAAAGAAAAGAAGCAGTTGTCTGATTTACTCACAAAACCACTTTCTTTTGAATTTAAAGGTTAGTATTATAGTATAGTTATAATAATGCATGAATCATTGCTATTTTTTCATTAAATAGAGAGAAAACCATTAAAACAGGAGATGTTAAAGTTATTATCTGGCGAAATATCTAGTAATGAATTGTATACATTTGGTAGTTATCTCAATTTGCCAAGTGACTTTATGAATAGTTTGACACAATCAGATGCATTTAGTAACCAAAAAAATTTGGCACAAGTGGTTGAAATGTGGTTATCAAAGTCTAATATTAATTGCACTTGGAATAAAGTGATTGAGGCTCTTGATAATTTGAATAATGGGAGAGCTATAAATAAAATTAAAGCATTCTTAGGAGAGAATGCAGCAAAAGGTATGACTTTTTATCATTTACCATCTGACTGTCACTTGTAATAGGTCTTAATTGTACTGAAATTGGTGATGAAACACAAGATGAAACTGATGATGAATCACAAGATGAAACTGATAGATCAAAGTCTCCTGAGACACAAAGCAGTGAGCAATTTTGTCATTAAATTTAGTATAAGTACATTGTTAATTGCTTTATACCTTCTATTAATACAGAAAGTGCTACCAGTGTACCACTTGTAGCATTGACTAGCACACCAATGCCCAGCACCTCCAAAGCAGACTCAGTTTGTACTGATGAACCAAGTATGCCTTTTCCTAATGACATCTCTGTTATTAATACTGGAACTTCTGGAAGTAATACAAGTACTCCTCATTCATCTCCACAAAAAGGAACTACAAGTGTGTGTGTTAAAATATATTTAACTAAAATGATTGTCATCATAGCCTCTGTTGACATTGATTCATCATGCAAAGATAACACTTCCAGCAGAAGTAAGTATATATTAACGTTATGCTAACAGATTAGTGATTTTTGATTTAATCATAGGAGCAGCTTCTTATTCTCAATTTCATTCCGTTGCTAACAATACTTTTGTAGCACATGATTCCAGTAAGAATTTCATTGTATTCTAATTTGCTATACAAACTTGTAGGCTCACTGCAACAACAGCACATCTATACCATGATAGTTGTGTCTATACATGTAATCACTTTTCTTAATGGTCTGTTTGCGAATCCGTGGCATCATTCATCTATGTCTTCTAATACTAGCAGAGTATCAAGTAAATAAATATTATCACTATATTATATAAGAAATAATGAACTTTGATATTGTATTTTATGTCACTGCAATTTTTTTTGATTTTTACTAGATGGTGTTTTAATGAAGTGCTCATCACACTTGGGTCAGTTGCCAAAACTTGCTGGATATTTAGGAATACCTGACAGTTGTTTACAACAGATTCAGAACGACTTCACAGACCCAGACATACAAGGATACCGTCTGTTGAAAAAGTGGAAAGAGCTCTATCCTAATTCATCGCTTGCTGACCTTATTGAAGTATTTCAATATTTAGGCCTTAATGAAGCTGTTAAAGTACTTGAAGAAAATTAACTAATCAATTCTATTTGCCATGTCATTATTTTTTGTAGTCTGTGACACATGAAGCTACTTGTTATTTTTATATTAAAAAAATTATTTTGAATTGACATATACATGTATACGATAAGCCAATCAGTGATTGTTTTATTATAAATAAACTATGACAAATAAGGATGATAAACATAATACAGCAGA